>NC_086444.1:856413645-856506511 GCF_028390025.1 Pseudophryne corroboree | reverse complement strand
GAGAGGGGGAGAGGAGACCTGACACACAGTGGGAGAGGGGGGGACAGACACACAGTGGGAAGGGTGGTCAGACACACAGCGGGAGGAGGAGGGGGAAGGGGTGGCCGGACACACAGTGGGGACACACACACACGGGGGGTGGGGTGGGGTGGGGTGGCCGGACACACAGCAGGAGGGAGGGAGGTGGGGGTGGTCGGACACACAGCAGGAGGGAGGGAGGTGGGGGTGGTCGGACACACAGCAGGAGGGAGGGAGGTGGGGGTGGTCGGACACACAGCTGGAGGGAGGAAGGTGGGGATGGTCGGACACACAGCAGGAGGGAGGAAGGTGGGGGTGGCCGGACACAGCGGGAGAGGGGAAGGAGGAGAACGGACACACAGCGGGAGAGGAGACCGGACACAGCGGGAGAGGGGGGGAGGAGACCGGACACACAGCGGGAGAGGGGGGGAGGAGACCGCACACACAGCGGGAGAGGGGAGGAGGAGACCGGACACACAGCGGGAGAGGGGGGAGGAGACCGGACACACAGCGGGAGAGGCGGGGAGGAGACCAGACACACAGCGGGAGAGGAGACCGGACACACAGCTGGAGAGGGGGAGAGGAGACCTGACACACAGCGGGAGAGGAGACCGGACACACAGCGGGAGAGGGGGAGAGGAGACCGTACACACAGCGGGAGAGGCGGGGAGGAGACCAGACACACAGCGGGAGAGGAGACCGGACACACAGCGGGAGAGGGGGAGAGGAGACCTGACACACAGCGGGAGAGGAGACCGGACAGCGGACACACAGCGGGAGAGGGGGAGAGGAGACCTGACACACAGCGGGAGAGGGGGGGGGCAGACACACAGTGGGAAGGGTGGTCGGACACACAGCGGGAGGAGGAGGGGGAAGGGGTGGCCGGATACACAGTGGGGACACACACACACGGGGGGTGGGGTGGCCGGACACACAGTAGGAGGGAGGGAGGTGGGGGTGGTCGGACACACAGCAGGAGGGAGGGAGGTGGGGGTGGTCGGACACACAGCAGGAGGGAGGGAGGTGGGGGTGGTCGGACACACAGCAGGAGGGAGGAAGGTGGGGATGGTCGGACACACAGCAGGAGGGAGTAAGGTGGGGGTGGCCGGACACAGCGGGAGAGGGGGGGGAGGAGAACGGACACACAGCGGGAGAGGAGACCGGACACAGCGGGAGAGGGGGGGAGGAGACCGGACACACAGCGGGAGAGGGGGGGGGGAGACCGGACACACAGTGGGAAGGGTGGCCGGACACACAGCGGCGGGGGGGTGGCCGGACACAGCGGGAGGAGGGGAGTGGGGTGGCCGGACACAGCGGGAGGGTGAGGTCGGACACACAGCGGGAGGAGGGGGCAGGGTGGGGGTCGGACACACAGAAGGAGGAGGAGGGGGGATGGGTGGCCGGTCACAGAACGGGGGGCGGCGTCGGCGTCCCCAGGACTCAGTCAGACAGCCTGCAGCAGGAGACATAGAGGCACAGCAGGAGCAGCCTGTCGGGCCGTGAGGAGAGGAACGGAGCCCGGTGGTCAGCGGCTGTCCGAGGCGCCTCCTACTCCCAGCCGCACCCTGTCAGCCCACGGCACCACAGACCCGTGGAGGAGAAGCAGGCAGCCGCTAGGGACGGTCCGGCAGACGGCTGGGTATCCGGACACACAGCAGCTGGGTGGGATGGTGGTGGGGGGACACAGCGGGACTAGCTGCCCGCTCTTTCCTCCTATCTCACGCCCCCCGTTACCGTGCTGAGGCCGTGCTGTCCTCCTGTCCGCTGATCCGGATGTCTTCCTCCGTGCGGCGCAGCTCCAGGTACCTCCTCTCCTGCCGCGGATCCCGCTTCGGGTAAGGGGGGAAGCGCTGTCAGTCAGGACCTTACTCAGCGCTGCACCAGATGTCTCCTCCTCCTGCGGCGCAGCTCCGGCCATTCCTCCTTCTGCGGCTCCTCTCCGCTCTGTAGGGACTTGAGGAGAATGCAGTAAGCACACACCCAGGGTAACGCTGGCTCTCCTCCCACCGCCAGCAGCTACTTTTATAATCTTCCCTCAGCCTGCACGAGACCCCTTCCCTCACTCTCGCTCTCCTGGCGGCCACTGCGCAGGCGCAACAAATTGAAATGCCCTTTCTCTATAATGGGGCATATTTTACTTAATAAAAGAAAACTGTAACATTCTGAAAAACCACAACCCCAAAAGGCACTACACTGGGACATGCTCTATCTAATAAAACAAACCCCAAGTCTTAATTCGTCCTCTATCCTGAGTTATGCCTTCCCAAAGAACTTTCTATAGACTATATGGGAAAACCATCCTCAAAAGCCACACAGGAAGTCGCAGAAAAAAACTGACAGTTGAAACTTTAGGTTACTCCCAATTCCTCATTTTTTAATATTTTGCCCTGAAATTTGGCATGCAGCACCGGCTGACGATTCTACGCGACCATGCCAAATTTCAGCTCAGTACGTCCAATCACTTTTGAGGTGTAGCCCCTCAAACACCATGCCCCATCTCAGAAGTTCCCTATGGGAGAATTCCGTTTGTTCGATTCAGCCTTAACATAAGGGCACGACAGTGCCCTTATAATATATATATATATATATATATATATATATATATACCGGCGGTAAAAATCAAAGGTGGCACTCAGAGACTTTTGTAAACAGTGAAAAAGCTGTATTCGTGAGGTCAACGTTTCGGGGACCACCTCCCCGTCTTCAGGACAACCAAACAGTGAAAATAGTGAACAATAAATACACACTTACCCCCCTCCTCTTTCTGATCTCCCCGCCAGCGACCACCGTGGACACGCCAGCCGCACTTCCTGTCCGCGGCTCTGCAGAGCCGCGGACAGGAAGTGCAGCTGGCGTGTCCACGGTGGTCGCTGGCGGGGAGATCAGAAAGAGGAGGGGGGTAAGTGTGTATTTATTGTTCACTATTTTCACTGTTTGGTTGTCCTGAAGACGGGGAGGTGGTCCCCGAAACGTTGACCTCACGAATACAGCTTTTTCACTGTTTACAAAAGTCTCTGAGTGCCGCCTTTGATTTTTACCGCCGGCATTTGTTAGGGAAAGGATCCCTGGGGAAGGCACCGGAGTGAGATACACCCTGAGGGGGAGGACCGGAGTGCCGGAGCACATGTGTATTATATATATATATATATATATATATATATATATATATAAAATACGAACACTAATGGCAACTTATGAATGCATGTATTATAGAATACAGGTTGAGTATCCCTTATCCAAAATTCAAAATCCCACAATTTTGGTTCCCCTACTGATATAATATAGAAATATATGTGTCATTATATTATATTATATATCTATATAATATCTATATATATATATATATACACATAATATATAATATAGAGATGTGCACCGGAAATTTTTCGGGTTTTGTGTTTTGGTTTTGGATTCGGTTCCGCGGCAGTGTTTTGGATTCGGACGTATTTTAGCAAAACCTCCCTAAAAAATTTATGTCGGATTCGGGTGTGTTTTGGATTCGGGTGTTTTTTTCAAACCCCCTCAAAAACAGCTTAAATCATAGAATTTGGGGGTAATCTTGATCCTATAGTACTATTAACCTCAATAACCATAATTTCCACTAATTTCCAGTTTATTCTGAACACCTCACACCTCACAATATTATTTTTAGTCCTAAAATTTGCACCGAGGTCGTGGGAGGACTAAGCTAAGTGACCCAAGTGGGCGGCACAAACACCTGGCCCATCTAGGAGTGGCACTGCAGTGTCAGACAGGATGACATTTATAAAATTGGCCCCAAACATCACATGATGCAAAGATAAATAAAAATAAAAAAAGAGGTGCAAGATGGAATTGTCCTTGGGCCCTCCCACCCACCCTTATGTTGTATGAATTGGACATGCACACTTTAGCAAACCCATCATTTCAGCCACAGGGTCTGCCACACGACTGTGGCTGAAATGACTGGTTGGTTTGGGCCCCCACCAAAAAACGAAGCAGTCAATTTCTCCTTGCTCAAACTGACTCTGCGGAGGCAAGATGTCCACCTCATCATCATCCTCCGATTCCTCACCCCTTTCACTGTGTACATCCCCCACCTCACAGAGTAATAATTCATCCCCACTGGAATCCACCATCTCAGGTCCCTGTGTACTTTCTGGAGGCAATTGATGGTGAATGTCTACACGGAGGAATTGATTATAATTAATTTTGATGAACATCATCTTCTCCACATTTTATGGAAGTAACCTCGTACGCCGATCGTTGACAAGGTGACCGGCTGCACTAAACACTCTTTCGGAGTACACACTGGAGGAGGGGGGAGGGGGCAACTTAGGTAAAATAAAGCCAGTTTGTGCAAGTGCCTCCAAATTGCCTCTTTTTCCTGCCAGTATACATACGGACTGTCTGACGTGCCTAGTTGGATGCTGTCACTCATATAATCCTCCACCATTCTTTCAATGGTGACAGAATCATATGCAGTGACAGTGGACGACATATCAGTAATCGTTGGCAGGTCCTTCAGTCTGGACCAGATGTCAGCACTCGCTCCAGACTGCCCTGCATCACCGCCAGCGGGTGGGCTCGGAATTCTTAGCCTTTTCCTCGCAGCCCGAGTTGCAGGAGAATGTGAAGGAGGAGCTGTTGATGGGTCACGTTCCGCTTGAGTTGACAAGTGTCTCACCAGCAGGTCTTTGAACATCTGCAGACTTGTGTCTGCCAGAAAGAGAGATACAACGTAGGCTTTAAATCTAGGATTGAGCACGGTGGCCAAAATGTAGTGCTCTGATTTCAACAGATTGACCACCCGTGAATCCTGGTTAAGCGAATTAAGGTCTCCATCCACAAGTCCCACATGCCTAGCGGAATCGCTCCGTTTTTTCTCCTCCTTCAATCTCTCCAGCTGCTTCTGCAAAAGCCAGATAAGGGGAATGACCTGACTCAGGCTGGCAGTATCTGAACTGACTTCACGTGTGGCAAGTTCAGAACCTTGCACAACGTTGAAATCATTCTCCACTGTGCTTGAGTCAGGTGCATTCCCCCTCCTTTGCATATATCGTAGGCAGATGTATAGGCTTGAATGGCCTTTTGCTGCTCCTCCATCCTCTGAAGCATATAGAGGGTTGAATTCCACCTCGTTTCCACCTCTTGCTTCAGATGATGGCAGGGCAGGTTCAGGAGTGTTTGCTGATGCTCCAGTCTTCGGCACGCGGTGGCTGAATGCCGAAAGTGGCACGCAATTCTTCGGGACACCTACAGCATCTCTTGCACGCCTCTGTCATTTTAAAAAAAAGTCTGCACCACCAAATTCAATGTATGTGCAAAACATGGGACGTGCTGGAATTTGCCCACATGTAATGCACGCACAATATTGGTGGCGTTGTCCGATGTCACAAATCCCCAGGAGAGTCCA
The DNA here is from genome assembly GCF_028390025.1 of Pseudophryne corroboree. Taxonomy (NCBI): domain Eukaryota; kingdom Metazoa; phylum Chordata; class Amphibia; order Anura; family Myobatrachidae; genus Pseudophryne; species Pseudophryne corroboree. The sequence goes on along the minus strand of NC_086444.1, from coordinate 856,501,098 downwards.
ATTGGGGTAAGCCATTCTGCGATGATGTTCCTCAGTTTCCGTAAGAGGTTGTCAGCTGTGTGCCTCTTATGGAAAGCGGTGATACAAAGTGTAGCCTGCCTAGGAACGAGTTGGCATTTGCGAGATGCTGCTACTGGTGCCGCCGCTGCTGTTCTTGCTGCGGGAGGCAAAACATCTACCCAGTGGGCTGTCACAGTCATATGGTCCTGAGTCTGCCCTGCTCCACTTGTCCACATGGATATGTAACAAAAATACAATGGCGCTAGATCTGAACCATAAAGAGCAATATGGATAATCACCCTTAAAGTAATCCTCAACGTGAATCAGTTCCTACATGAAGGAAGGCAGTCCATACAACGTTTTGATTTCTTCTTGTAATCAATAATCTGACAAAACAAGAAAAGACTGTGCCCACTCTGCATCAAAGCTCAGTTTGAGGCAGAGTGTATCGGAGGCACAGAAGACAGATGATCGTGCAATACCGCAAATAAAGGAGTATCACTTCGTTAATAAACCAATGCACTCACAATATTCAAGTGTTTTAGGAGCATATCATCAATCCATCCTCAAATAATTTCCCAGATCAGGGTGGCCGGTTTGTGAATGTTTCCCTGGTTTCCACAAAAACCTGATAAAACGAGACAAAGGCCTGCGTCCACCGTTTTAAAACGAAATATGGTGGATACACAGAAAAAAGATCATAGTGCAATACCTTTTATCTAAAAAGGATAGTTTTTATTTACAACACCGCACTCACAATTTAAAAGATGAATAAAAGCATTTAATACATCACTCCACATAAGAGTCCTCTCTGGTCTAAAGGGAAAATCTCAGGTGTTCCCAAGATGGAAAAGGGATTTGACACAGCCCGGGTAAAGGTGTCAATCACCGGAGATCATCACAGCAAAACCGTCCTGGACTCACGAACCACACCGTGCTTAACGCGTTTCGGATCCTCCTAGATCCTTCATCAGAAGATGAAGGATCTAGGAGGATTACTTTAAGGGTGATTATCCATATTGCTCTTTATGGTTCAGATCTAGCGCCATTGTATTTTTGTTACATATCCTTTTTCCTATTGCATCTGGAGGTTATTTGAGAAACCTTTTGTTAACATTAATACGGGCTGCTTTATTTGTTTATTGCGCAACTATTTATATGTTCTGTCTATATTGATCCACTTGTCCACATGTCCGTGGTTAAGTGGACATTGGGTACAACTGCATTTAGGACACTGGTGAGAGTTTTTCTGACGTCTGTGTACATTCTCGGTATCGCCTGCCTAGAGAAGTGGAACCTAGATGGTATTTGGTACCGGGGACACACTACCTCAAGCAATTCTCTAAGTCCCTGTGAATTAACGGTGGAAACCGGACACACGTCTAACACCAACACAGCTGCCAAGGCCTGAGTTATCCGCTTTGCAGCAGGATGACTGCTGTGATATTTCATCTTCCTCGCAAAGGACTGTTGGACAGTCAATTGCTTACTGGAAGTAGTACAAGTGGTCTTCCGACTTCCCCTCTGGGATGACGATCGACTCCCAGCAGCAACAACAGCAGCACCAGCAGCAGTAGGTGTTACACTCAAGGATGCATCAGAGGAATCCCAGTCAGGAGAGGACTCGTCAGACTTGCCAGTGACATGGCCTGCAGGACTATTCGCATTCCTGTCTAAGGAGGAAATTGACACTGAGGGAGTTGGTGGTGTGGTTTGCAGGAGCTTGGGTACAAGAGGAAGGGATTTAGTTGTCAGTGGACTGCTTCCGCTGTCACCCAAAGTTTTTGAACTTGTCAATGACTTCTGATGAATGCTCTCCAGGTGACGTATAAGGGAGGATGTTCCTAGGTGGTTAACGTCCTTACCCCTACTTATTACAGCTTGACAAAGGCAACACATGGCTTGACACCTATTGTCCGCATTTCTGTTAAAATAATTCCACACCGAAGAGGAGATTTTTATTTTGTAATTTGACCAGGCATGTCAATGGCCATATTCATCCCATGGACAACAGGTGTCTCCCCGGGTGCCTGACTTAAACAAACCACCTCACCATCAGAATCCTCCTTGTCAATTTCCTTCTCAGCGCCAGCAACACCCATATCCTCATCCTGGTGTACTTCAACAGTGACATCTTCAATTTGACTATCAGGAACTGGACTGTGGGTGCTCCTTCCAGCACTTGCAGGGGGCGTGCAAATGGTGGAAGGCGCCACCTCTTCCCGTCCAGTGTTGGGAAGATCAGGCATCGCAACCGACACAATTGGACTCTCCTTGGGGATTTGCGATTTAGAAGAACGCACAGTTCTTTGCTGTGCTTTTTCCAGCTTAAGTCTTTTCATTTTTCTAGCGGGAGGATGAGTGCTTCCATCCTCATGTGAAGCTGAACCACTAGCCATGAACATAGGCCAGGGCCTCAGCCGTTCCTTGCCACTCCGTGTCGTAAATGGCATATTGGCAAGTTTACGCTTCTCCTCAGATGCTTTTAATTTTGATTTTTGGATCATTTTACTGAACTTTAGTTTTTTGGATTTTACATGCTCTCTACTATGACATTGGGCATCGGCCTTGGCAGACGACGTTGATGGCATTTCATCGTCTCGGCCATGACTAGTGGCAGCAGCTTCAGCACGAGGTGGAAGTGGATCTTGATCTTTCCCTATTTTACCCTCCACATTTTTGTTCTCCATTTTTTAATGTGTGGAATTATATGCCAGTAATATATCAATAGCATTGGCCTACTGTACTGTACTATATGTATACTGCTGGTCACCAAAATGCTGCACTGTCCTACTATATACTGCTCACAATAATGCAGCACAGATATGGATAGTATACTTGACACAGAGCTGCAAGATACAGCAATGGCCTACTGTACTGTACTATATGCATACTGCTGGTCACCAAAATGTTGCACTGTCCTACTATATACTGCTCACAATAATGCAGCACAGATATGGATAGTATACTTGACACAGAGCTGCAAGATACAGCAATGGCCTACTGTACTGTACTATATGTATACTGCTGGTCACCAAAATGCTGCACTGTCCTACTATATACTGCTCACAATAATGCAGCACAGATATGGATAGTATACTTGACACAGAGCTGCAAGATACAGCAATGGCCTACTGTACTGTACTATATGTATACTGCTGGTCACCAAAATGCTGCACTGTCCTACTATATACTGCTCACAATAATGCAGCACAAATATGGATAGTATATTTGACACAGAGCTGCAAGATACAGCAATGGCCTACTGTACTGTACTATATGCATACTGCTGGTCACCAAAATGCTGCACTGTCCTACTATATACTGCTTACAATAATGCAGCACAGATATGGATAGTATACTTGACACAGAGCTGCAAGATACAGCAATGGCCTACTGTACTGTACTACTATAATTATATACTGGTGGTCCCCACAATGCAGCACACTGAGCACAGATATATGTAGCACACTGAGCACAGATATGGAGCGTTGTCAGGCAGAGAACGTAGATATTTTCAGCACACTGAGCACAGATATTTGCAGCACACTGAGCACAGATATGTGCAGCACACTGAGCACAGATACGGAGCTTTTCAGGGAGAGAACACAGCCACGTCCTCTCCGTTCAATCTCCAATGCACGAGTGAAAATGGTGGCGATGTGCGGCTCTTTATATAGAATACGAATCTCGCGAGAATCCGACAGCGGGATGATGACGTTCGGCCGCGTTCGGGTTAACCGAGCAAGGCGGGAAGATCCGAGGTTGCCCCAGACCCGTGTAAAATAGGTGAAGTTCGGGGGAAGGGGGGGGGGGGGGGGGAGTTCGTATCTCGACGAACCGAACCCGCTCATCTCTAATATAATATATATGTCATTATCTCAGTAGGGGACCCAAAAATGTGGGATTTTGAATTTTGGATAAGGGTTACTCAACCTGTATATATATATATATATACAGAGAGAGAGAGAGAGAGAGAGAATTTATAAGACACAGTGCTGTGTCTGTCACTCACAGTTCTCAGCTCACAGTGTTGCAGCCTAACAGGCTAGCTCCCAACGAGGTGACCAGCCCTGCTGCTTATTCTTACAACTGAGCTGAGCTGCGCCACTTCTTAAACCCATCCAGCTGCATGCCTGTCCCTCCCAATCCCTGCCCACCTCCCGGAGCTTGCTGATTCTGAAGAGGCCATCCAGAGCCAGCTGCAGAGATTGACTCACAAGATTATATCATCTCTCTAGATCCTAGCAGTGGTGCGGCAGCTGGAAGTGGCTGTGAGGGATGTCCATGACAAGGGTGAGACAGGTGAGACACACATACATCCCCCCCTCCCGGCGGCCCAACCCACTGCTCGCCCGCCTGCTGATTTATAATAAAGTAAAAAAATTATCCCACAAAAAAAAAATGGCTACTTGTGTGCTCTGGTCCGGGCCCCCTGGCATGCCCAGCCCGGGTAATCTGTACCCCCTCCCCACCTCTCGACACCACTGGGCATGGGTACCTCTTACAGGCAGCAGCATTACAGCGATGCTGCCAGGTGCAGACATGTAGTCAGGTGCTGCTTGATGCTGTAGAGTTGGGATCCAGAAGCCGGGAGGAGGTGCATAGTAGTGGTGCCCCTTATGCAATGCCCCCAGTAGTAGTGCCCCTTATGTCCCCAGGAGTGATGCCCGTTATGAAGTGCCCCCATTACAATGCCCTCATTAGTAGTGCCCCCATTAGTAATGCCCTTAATGGTAATGCCCCTGTGTAGTATTGCCCCCAGTATTAATGTCACCTGTAGTAATGGCCCCAGTCATTTAGCCCATGTAGTTTAGCCCCATGTAGTTTGCTCCAAGTAGTAATGCCCCCAGTAGTAATGCCCCCAATAGTTATTCCCCCAGCAGTAATGCGCCCGTGTAGTTATGCCCCCAGTAGTAATGCGCCCCTGTAGTTTAGACCCATGTAGTTTGCCCCAGTAGTTTGCGTCAAGTAGTAATGCCCCCAGTAGTTTAGCCCCCAATAGTAATACTCCTGTAGTTATACCCCAGTAGTAATGCACCCCAGTAGTTATGCCCCCAGTAATAATGTGCCCCTGTAGTTATGCCCTCAGTACTAATGCGCCCCTGTAGGTTTGCCCCATGTAGTTTGCCCCCAGTAGTAATGCCCCTAGTAGCTTGCCCCAAGTAGTAATGCCCCCAGTAGTTTAGCCCCTGTAGTTATGCCCCCCCAGTAGTAATGCCCCTGTAGTTATACCCCCAGTAGTAATGTGCCCCTGTAGTTATGCCCCCACTAGTAATGTGCCCCTGTAGTTATGCCCTCAGTAGAAATGTGCCCCTGCAGGTTTGCCCCATGTAGTTTGCCCCCCAGTAGTAATGCCCCCAGTAGCTTGCCCCAAGTAGTAATGCCCCCAATAGTTTAGCCCCTGTAGTTATGCCCCCAGGAGTAATGCCCCCAGGAGTAATGCCCCCAGGAGATATACCCCCGTAGTTATACCCCCAGTAGTAATGCCCCTGTAGTTATACCCCCAGTAGTAATGCGCCCCTGTAGTTATGCTCCCACTAGTAATGTGCCCCTGTAGTTATACCCTCAGTAGTAATGCGCCCCTGTAGATTTGCCCCATGTAGTTTGCCCCCAGTAGTTTGCCCCAAGTAGTAATGCCCCCAGTAGCTTGCCCCCTTGTAGTTAGCCCCTGTAGTTTAGCCCCCCTGTAGTTATGCGCCCAGTACTAGTCACACGTTTAAAAACAAAACAAAAAAAACATACTTAACAATCCCCGCTCCCGCTGTGATCTCCTGGCGTCCAATTCACTCCGCTCCCCAGCACTATGAGAGAGACGTCATGACGTCTCTCTTCATAGCGCGCACTGAGCCGGGAGCTGGAAGCAGGAGCTCAGTAGTTAGCTCCTGCAGCTGGCTGTGCAGGGAGAGCCGGGCACCGCTGATAACACAATCACAGCGGGCGCCCAGCATCTCCCTGTGCGGCTCCGGCACACATATCGGGTTAGGTGTGTCACAACTGAGGGCCTGAGCTGACGGGAGGCAGCCTCAGTTGTAGGGGCTGAGATGTACCGGAACCTGGGAGGTTGTATCAGACCCCTGGACATGTAAGTAACATGAATAATATCTGCCCGAAGGCGTGACCACGACAACTTGGATAAAAGTCAATGATGTTTATTATGACAACTCCGCAACACAGCAGCAGTAAAAGAAAACGTAAAAGTCAGCAAAGAATAAATACAGTTCCTGGGTACTACAGGATGGCAGGAGCCACAGGGCACTGGTAGTGTGAGATAGTTCTTATGATCTTCTAGATGGAAAGTCCTTACCAGGCCCGACTGTAGCAATGGAGATAACCCAGGATTGTGCCTGCTGGTGTTCCAGGAAAAGCTGGGTTGCTGAAGATAAAACAGCTGCTGTGGATACTGGCTGGAACCAGACTGTTGTTAGCACGGAGTGGATACTGGCTGGAACCAGTTAAATAATAAATGAACTTGGGAGCGATGAAATATGAACTGAAATGTAGAACTTGAGAGCGGAGAAATAATAATACCGGTGGAGAGTGGTAAAGTGTAGAAAGGACACCGGCCCTTTAAGGGAAGCTGTACTCTGCTGGAAGCTGAGCTGGAAGCAGGTAATGTTGTAGCTGGAAACAGATGAATCCACAATGGATTGGAGAGTCAGGCTACACCGCAGGTGGAATGCTGGTGCGGGTCTCTATGGTGGAAGTCTTGAGACAGGAGCTGGAACCTGGAAGACAATCACAGGAGAGAGACAAACAGGAACTAGGTTTGACAACCAAAGCACTGACGCCTTCCTTGCTCAGGCACAGTGTATTTATACCTGCAGCAAGGAAGGGATTGGCTAGGCAATTATGCAGATTAACAATACTGACAACAGATTGGAGGAAATGATCAGCTGACAGAATCCAAGATGGCTGCGCCCATGCAGACACTTGGAGGGAAGTTTGGTTTGTAATCCATGTGGTAATGAAAACAGTAATGGCGGCGCCGGCCACTGGAGACAGGAGACGCCAGGCTGACAAGTGCACATCCAACCACGCGGACACAGCGGAGGCCGCGGCTGACGTAATCGCCACTCTGACACTCTGCATGCAGAAGCTCAGGGACGGCGGCGGAGGCCGCGGGAGACGCCATGCCAGATGTAATATGGCGCTTACTGTGACAGCGTCCCAGAGTGACAGGAGAGGATACAGGAATGTACACATCAGGATAACAGATGGAATCCGGTCCTGGAGCGCTGAGCCAGCCTTAGGAGGCATCTGATGGGTAAGAAATGGCGTCCAGATACCCGGATCGTGACAAGGTGAGCCGGAGGAGGCGGAACTGCGTTCCGTCTCCAAGTGGAACTGATGGAACGCAGTTCCGCCCCGTTCCGGCTCACTTTAACCCCTGCTCCTATGTTCCTTTACAGGAACTCATGTTACACTTGTCAGCAGGGAGGAAGCGCTGAGGCACTATGTGGTACAGCCTGATAGCGGCGGCTGCACCAGATCAGACCCGCAGCAGCCAGCGCAGTGTAAAAGGAGAAGATCTCCTTCAGTTTTTTGCTACACGAATTCAGTGCTGCCTAATGGTAGGGACGGCTCTGCGCTACAGTACATTTTCCTGTCAGTACTTTGTATTTGGAACAAAGGAGAGGTACAGTTGAGTATCTCCTGCATAGCAGTCGTAGTCCAGGCCATGATGCCTGATTATTTCACTCATTGGTAGCAGGTACTGTATACTGCAAATAGCATATTAATATAAAATACAGTAGGATGATCTTCTAACCAAGCTTTGTGCAGTATTTTATACATGTGGTACAATGTTGTTCACTGAATAGTAATTAATAAAGTGGGCATGGTAAATTAAGATTTTGAAGAATTTGTTAGACTATGGGGTCTATTTACTAAGCCTTGGATGGAGAAAAAGTGGATAGACATAAAGTACCAACCAATCAGCTCCCAATTGCCATGTCACAGGCTGAGTTTGAAAAATGACAGGAGCTGGTTGGCTGGTACCTTAACTCTGTCTACTTTATCTCCATCCAGGGCTTAGAAAATAGACACCTATATCTAGTCTAACATCAACAACATTATTAGTATGTGTTTTTAAAATCAATGACTTAATTTTAGAACATCATGTAGGCAATTCTGTCTAATCTACACATCTCAAAGCTCTGTCATAAAATTTTCATCTATACGCATACTTAAAGTTATTGAAGACTTATTTCAAGAAAACAAAACAGCAGCATGAAAATGAAGTGTGGCTACCTCAAACAACCTCAGTTTATCATAAGTTTCATTAACATTCCTTATGAGATAGATATAAGTAACTAATTTAAAGTCCCTTAACGAAATTCTGTTTTGACAAAAAAGACACTAACAGCATTGATAAACCGAAGCCTCAAGTATACACAACCTAGCCAAATCCGATACTTAGGCACTGGGAAGAGGAAGTAGTGATTAAGAGAATGGGTTTGCTGAAAGAAGAAAGGATGTGGAGTTTACTGCCAAATGTCATTTTGTCAGCCAATATGGAAAACACCATGACACTTTGGCCATTGTTCATTTAATCTGGATTAATCAGTGTGAAAATATGGGTACTATGAATGAAAAAAGTAGTAGTCCAGTTTTCATTAGAATATACCTTACTGGCTATTTATGATTAGTACAAAGTTAGCCAATTTATAACCTACCCAAAACCATTGTATACAAAAGCAATGATTGGAGTGAATACAACTGCAAAATTATATTTTAATTCAGTTCTGGAGTCAGCTCTTATTCCTTATTTAGTATTGTGACAATTTGAAATGATATTTGGGACAAGTAACCCTACTGAAGTGCTATTTCCATCACTAAGTCACCTAGTGGTTGATTGGTTCACTATGCATAATAAAACGACCCCTTTTTATGCATAGAGAAGCTATCGATTGTTAGGCAAACTATTCACCAATTTAACTCAACTCAATTAAAACACTGACACATGACTGGCAGTACGATATTACAGCTTTATTAAATAAATAAATAAATAAATAATTAATAAGATAGGTGGCCAAGAAAGCATTGGACACAATCAGCTCCAGTCAACACACTACTTAGCAAACTGGGATGGACTTATGTATGCCATCCAAACTGCACCCTGATGGATTGCTATGCTCCCACTCTGAGTCACAATATTTGCCACAGTGGCATGTACCTTGCGCCTCACCTTATCAATGACTATGGCCCAGTACGGACTCCTCCAGATACTAGGCCTGACTCAGATGTGGTTGGAGGTGCTATCACTTCCTTGGAAGCGGCAGTGATAGCGCTGTATGGTGATGCAGCAGGAGGCATCTATGCTGTAGTGATCCGACCTGCATTCTAGGACATAGCACTGGATCACTGGAGGACAGGAAATCTCCATACAACGACGGAGATCACTGGCATATTTCCTCTCCCTAAGTTTTCACAAAAGGAAACTACCACCTCCCCCAAAATGGCATCAGACTGTCTGGATTTTGGAGTATTTTATACATTTACTAAGTGTTCCTTGTATCTTACCTTTTGTTCTGCACAGATTTCAGGATTTCTCTCAGTCTTGCAAGCTCCATGCAGACTTCAATTTCTAAGCTGCAGCATATGTTTCCATTATGTGAGTAATCAGCAGGATCTGGTGTACAACTTCTGGTATCTCTGTTCATTGTGTTCACAAGAAGTTCCAGCAGCCATGTTTCCTGGTCAGCTGATCAGACTATTCATCAGTAGCAGTGCTGGGTACTCTCAGTTGACTCATTCCACTAATGGCAATCTACCTAAGGGTATAAAGCAGGTCTCCAGGAACAGGAAAGGGCCTGTGCAACTAGTTACATTGTGTGTGAGACGAGTGAACCTACATTTCATCTCCTGTACAGCAGTACCAGGTCCAGTTTATACTTCAGCCAGTAACCAGTCTGGTCCAGCTTTATACTTCAGCTGGTAACCAGTCCTGTCCAGCTTATATTTCAGCCGGTAACCAGTACAGTCCAGTTTATGCTTCAGCTGGTAACCAGTCCGGTCCAACTTTATACTTCAGCCAGTAACCAGTCCGGTCCAGCTTTATACTTCAACCAGTAACCAGTATGGTCCAGCTTTAACCCTTCAGATGGTAACCAGTCTGGTCCAGCTTTAACCCTTCAGCTGGTTACCAGTCTGGTCCAGCTTTAACCCTTCAACCGGTAACCAGTCCGGTCCATCTTTAACCACTGAGCTGGTAATCAGTCCGGTCCAGCTTTAACCAGTCAGCTGGTAATCAGTCTGATCCAGCTTTAACCCTTCAGCTGGTAACCAATCTGGTCCAGCTTTAACCCTTCAGCCGGTAACCAGTCCGGTCCAGCTTTAACCATTCAGCTAGTAATCAGTCCGGGCCAGCTTTAACCCTTTAGCCGGTAACCAGTCCGGTCCAGCTTAATTCTTCATTCGGTAATCAGTCCAGTAGAGATCCACTCAGTCGTCTACTACCAATAATTCATACCAAAGGCAGTTCTCGCTGCTAACCAAATCTAGTGTGAAAGAGTTTCAGTCAACCCTCTAGACTCCAGCCACGAGTTGTAGCCATAGAACTCCAGTCATCACCTGAAGCAGGTAACACTGTGACCCACCCCGTGACACAGACCATCAGTCACTGACAGTCTGATGCTGGGTCACTTGCTATGTCGCAGGACCAATTCACGCTTGTGCAGAATAGGCCCTGCAAATATTAAAAGAACAGATAATCAGTACTTTGCACATCCCGTAACAATAGCCACGGGATCTGACTCACCCCACTATGCAGAACGATAGCCAACCAAATTACTCTCAATCGAACCCACTGTTAGTGGATTACTAACCCACCTAGCATACCTCACAGAACAGCCACATTGGAAGCAATCAAATAAACTCTACAAAAACAGCCATTTTAACCTAAACCGATGAAAACAGGTTGACCTACCAGTAGTGGGGATGCAATATGTGAGCCAAATAGTAGCACCCCAGCCCAATAAACAAAGGAAAAAAGCTGCAGCTAATGGCATAAGGGGGCGATAAAGATAGGGGTAATCTAAATGAAGATGAAAAACATGAAAATAATGTGACACTAAAGAACTATTAAATTACAGACCTGCGATCAGCAGCAGTTAACATTTTTTTTTTTTTTTTTGCTTGCACCCTCTGGAGCATTAACTCCTGTTTTTAAACTGCTCACTGAGTCTATAACTGAATACTGTAGCTCAGGCCAATTTTGCATCATACCTTGTGGCTAATTGGGGATGGGTATGCAAGTTTGACATTCGCAATGTCAAATTTAATTACAATCTACTAGTTAAATCTGCTCCTTGGAGTAAGATTTTCCTTCTTAAAGTTCCCTGAATAAGGAATGGATGAATAAAGTAATTTGAAACTTCTTTAAGAAAATTGCGGTTAATGAATTAGTTGTGTAATTTCACTAAAGAACAAGATACTGAAAGTTGTTCCTCAAGAAGAAGATTTAAGACGTACAGTAGCTACATTTTATATACTAGGTGCTTCATCGCGCCCTACGGGCGCTCTTCACACCGTCGCAAGGGGCTACGCCCCCTTAACCCTTGCATGCCTTTCTGGGGTTCAATATTTGTATTATATGGAGTATTACCTGCATTCCTTTGTTAGTGGTTAAATATTGCATAATGAAAGGGCGTGCGATGGTGAAGGAGGCGCAGCCCCTTGCGACGGTGTGAACAGCACCTGCAGGGCACGATGTACAGAATGTAGCGGGTGCGGGGGGGACTGCGGATGGTGTCTGTAGATGCTGCGGGTGGAGGGGCGGCGGAAGTGGGGGTGGGGCCCGGATGGGGAAGGTGCTGCAGGTGGTGGAGGGCCAGGTGCGGGGGTGCCATTGGTGGGGGAGGGGTGGGGGAGGGGGGGACCGCGGATGGAGGAGGGTGTCTGCAGATGCTGCGGGTGGAGGGGGGCAGGTGTGGGGGGAGACATATAAGGTGGGTGGATGGTGGAGGAGGCCTGGAGGTGCTGTGGGTGGTGAAGAGGCGGAGGAGTGGGAGTCGCGGGTGGTGTAGGGGGTCTGGAGGCACAGCGTGTGGGGGAGGGGTGGAGTGCCGCATGTGGTGGAGGGGAAGGTGCGGAGGTGTGGTGCATTGGGGAGAGGTCTGGAGGCGCTGCGGGTACTGTACCTGCCAAAAAGGTAGTTGGAGGGTATGTAGTAGCAGGGCCAGGACAGGGGTGACAGAGTCAGAACAGTGGTGATGGGGCCAGGACAGGGGTGACGGGGCCAGGACAGGGGTGACGGGGCCAGAACAGAAATGACAGGGACAGGATAGGGGTGACAGGGCCAGGGTAGGGGCGGCAGGGCCAGGACAGGGGTGACAGGGCCAGTATAGGGTTGACATGGCAAGCACAGGGGTGACAGGGCCAGGATAGGGGTAACAGGGCCAGCATAAGGGTGACAGGGCCAGGACAAGGTTGAAAGGGCCAGGATAAGGGTGAAAGGGCCAGGATAAGGGTGGCAGGGCAAGGCCAGGGGTGACAGGGACATGACAGAACACAGGGCACGGGAGAGATTGGTATTAGGGACAAAACAGTGGTGACAGACAGATGTGTCTTACCGGAGTCACTGCTGCTGGCTGCTGCTGTTCCACTCCAACCTGTTGGGATCTGCTGCTGGTGGAGGCTTGGCATGGCTGACTCTCTTAGGCTGGAGTCCTGCTTCCTCTGCCCGTCCGCATCTCTCCCCCCCTCCTCAGTCACACACCGCAGACCTCGCGCAGCTGCCGGGCACTGTGGTAGGAGGAGACTGGGAGTGACTGGTTAGCCCCCAGGAGATGCTGCGGCTGGAGGGAGGTGGGGGTCATAGCATGCACGTGGCGCGGACCTCGCGGCTGCTGGGCACTGTGGTAAGGGGAGACTGGGAGTGACTGGTTAGCTGCCAGGAGACGCTGCGGCTGGAGGGAGGAGGGGGTCGGAGCCTGCAAGCAGCTCGGACTTCTGCAGCGCTACCCGCTGGTTAAAGTGTGTGATGGAGCTGGGCACACCTCACTGCGGGTGGCAGCGCTGCAGCTAGCGGTGGGGTTGCTGGGGCTGGAGATAACAGAGGCAGTACGGAACCTGCACAGCGGCTGGTGCCCCACAAAACTGCAGCTAAGAAGCGTGGAGTGTGCCAGAAAGTGACGCTCCTCCGCGCCAGAGAGACTCTGCTGAGTATGCTGATGTGGGGGGTCAAGCACACAGTGAGCCGGTGCCCGTCTGTCTGTACGGCATACCCCCTCACACACCACCATACCTCCCAAATGTCCCGATTTTCGTGGGACAGTCCCATTTTTGGGGGTCTGTCCCGCTGTCCCACCCGCAGGTCGCAGTGTCCCGTGGTGGTGGGGGGACTGGGGGGGGGGGCAGTTGGAAAGCTCCTGTACTCGCTGTTCTGCTTAGCAGAGCAGGGGTGAATAGTGGAGACAGAGGGAGAGGGGGCATCAGGGGGTACGGATTAATGGGGGGTTCCAGCAGCAGATCCAGATTAAGGGGGGGGCAGGGGGTACGTACCGTTGGCACCACAGTTTTAGGGGCCCCCCCGGCTCGAGTAGCTCTGTCCCAGCTCAGAAGCTCCCCCGTCCTGCCAGCAACAACGGCAGCATTGTGCTACAGTCAGCACACGCTGCTGCGTATTGGCAGGTCTGTGGTGTTGCAGGGAGGCAGCAGTCTCCCTGCTTTCTTCTGCCTGAGCGGGTGTGTAGGGGGGAGCGACCACCTCCTCTGGATTTAGCCCTAGCTGAGGGGCCAAAATTCCATAAAAAATAAATAAATCATGGAATTTGCATAAGGGGGTGTGGCCTCACGTCCCGCGATTAGGCCACGCCCCCAACCCCACAGCAGGCACAGCAATGAGATAGGGCTCCCCTGTCTCAAGTGCCCTGGGCCCCCCGGACTCATAATCAGCCCATGGGGGCATGCCAGCAGCTCACAGAGCGCTGGGCATGCCCCGTCACTGACGAAAACGGGGGCCCTCCCGTGAAGCCACGCCCCCTTTTCGCTGAGTGTGTGTCCCTCCTTCTGCCTGAAGAAAGCTTCTGAAGAAAGCTCCTGAAGAAAGCTGGGAGGTATGCACCCCTGCCTGTGCCATGCCCATACCATCTGCTTCTGCTCCTAGTCTCCTATAGATTTGGCCAGATCTGTGACTCATTTGACTAACTCCGCCCAGTGTTGTGACTCCGCCCAGCGTTAGCAAATGAGTCACAAAGTCACAGAATAGGGCTATTATATAGGAGATATTGTACATACCTTTGGGCCTTTGAGCAGGTGAAGCACGATCCAGTATTTTTCAAGTACATTGAAGAAAATGGTGAGATTACCCAGTTATGTTGTAACAGATGAGGACACCCTCTCCACCTTGGATCAATCTGTGGATCACCTACAGTATGTTGAACAAAAGCTGGGCGCACTACACACTTGAATGATGGTGCAACCCAGCAATGTGGCAATGTAATGATATATCCCCTGATATGCAGTGGCAAAGCAGGATTTAGTGAGGGGGGTTTCCGTGGGTGTGTATGTATATGTGCATGTATGTATAATATATATATATATATATATATATATACAGTATATATATAGCCCACATTCATATATACATTCACAAATACACACATATACACAAGCACACATCCATACATACATACTGTGCATACACCAGTGCACAAACACACAGACATACTGTATATACAAACATACAAATACACACATAATCACTGGCTTCAAACTTGCATAATCCATCAGGGGCTGGGAGCAGAAGGGTGGCAGTGTGAGGACAGAGGGAGCTGCTGTGGCTGAGCATGAGCAGCCAGCAGCTCCCCCGGGACATTCTGTAAGCAGAGAGCTCCACAGCTCTCTCTTGCTGCTGCAGCTCCGCGATCACGGCTTTTGCTGAGACGGAGACAAAGCTGTCTCCGTCTCAAAATAGAAATCTCGGCTCATAATGGGGGGTTTCCAGGTACTCTGAAACCCCCCCTGCGTGCGCCACTTATATGACAACATGATATATCATTACATGCTTTATGTAACCTCACAGAGTTGTCCGTGGCATCATCCCATCAGATGGGACAATGCGACCACCCATTTTATTAAACCATGAACTGAGGGGAGTTGAGGGCATATGCTATATGATGGTCATTGCAATCCATTGTGGTTCACAACATCATCTAATTGTTATGCTTACACTCAGTTCTGTAGATTTATAGGCGGTGCCTTGTGATGCTCACACAATTACTTACTGCCCAGCAGTCTTTTAGGCTCCTGCAATGGTAGGCTTCTCCTTTAGCAGCTGCCTTTCCAGGCAGTACCTGTGTGGAAACTCCACAGCAAAACCTGAATACAAGGCTAGCTGGATCAGATCAGGAAATAAGTCAGGTAGGGTCTCAAAGTCACGGGTATTTCACAGACTGACAGATTCTCACATGAGCTGACAGGTTCTCACAAGAGCAAGAACTATCACCAGTAATTGGGAGAGGCCAGGAAGGGAATATAAATGGAGCAACACCAATCAGAACCCAATAGTCTTAATTAATAAACTCTATGCAGCTGCTCTGCTGCATGTACCTCATACCCTAAGTAACGGGGAATGCCGTCTGCCTCCGGCATCCCCACTGCTAAGAGTCCAGTGGCTCCCAGCACCTGGCATCCGCCTGTTGTTAGGTGCCGGGCGTAGACCAGGATGCATTGCGCCCTCTGTCAGCCTGTTGCTAGACGACGAGTGGGGATCAGCGGGAGATGCGGCATCCTAGATCTCAGGCAACAACTGGGACGCGTGCCTCCTGCTGCAGCTGACAGTACCCCCCCCCCCTCCCCACTTAAAGAGGGGTTAAGGAACACCTAGATCCAGGTTTCTAGGAGTATTTCTTAAAGAATCCTTTTTTTTAGTTCAGTAGCTTGGAAGAACCTCCCAGGCACCCAAGCTCTCTCCATAGGACCTTAGCCTTTACAATGAACTAAATAATGTACTTGACCCCGCACAAACTTGGAGTCCAGGATTCTCTCAACAACAAACTCCCCGAATCATGACTGGAGAATGTCTCCTAAAACCTCTTACTTAATTTTTTTTAGAAACAAGCACCGGTTTAAACAGAGAACAATGGAAGTTATTATTGATTCTCAAAGATCTGGGAACTGAAGACAGAAAGAAACAGGATTGATTTTCTGGATGATTTGAAATGGTCCAGTGTAACGGGAACCCAATTTTTGAGATGTCTGGCAGAGCTTGATGTTTCGGACAGATACCCACACCATGTCTCCTACTTTGAAAGGACAAGGTTTCCGAAATCTGTCAGCAAATCTCTTAGACCGGGCTGCCGCATTCTCCAAGGCTTGATGTACTTCCCTCCAAATCCTCCTGAGGTGAGACACAGGAGAAAAAGAAGAACTAGGCTGTTGTGATGGAGTGAAAGTATTAAATTTAGGATGAATACTGGAAACACAAAAAAAAAGGAGACATGGAATTTAAAGAATGTTCAGAATTATTATATGCAAATTCTGCAAAGGGTAGGTGGTCAACCCAATCATCCTTGTCTTTAGAGATATAACACCATAGATATTGCTCCAACGATTGATTAACCCGTTCTGTCTGCCCATTGGACTGTGGATGATACCCTGACGAGAGACTGATATTGATCCCTAGTCCGCACAAAAAGACCTCCAGAAACGGGCTACAAATTGAGAGCCTCTATCCGAGACAATGTCTTGTGGTAAGCCATGAATACGAAATATGTGTTGAATGAACAATGAAGCAAGATCCTTAGCATTAGGCAGTTTAGACAGTGGAATGAAATGAGCCATTTTACTGAAACAGTCAACTACTACCCAGATGACCGAGCATTTGGAAGATCTTGGCAGCTCCACAATAAAATCCATTGACAAATGGATCCATGGCTTGGAGGGTACAGACAGAGGAAGTAATTGTCCAGAAGGAAGAACACGAGGAGACTT
Source organism: Pseudophryne corroboree (assembly GCF_028390025.1). NCBI lineage: Eukaryota > Metazoa > Chordata > Amphibia > Anura > Myobatrachidae > Pseudophryne > Pseudophryne corroboree. The sequence continues at coordinate 856,484,160 of NC_086444.1, read as the reverse complement.
GTTTTTGGCACAGACATGACAGTCTCTAACAAACTCCTGATCGTCTGTTTTGATACTTGGCCATCATACTGTGCGAGAGAGAAGATGTAAAGTCATATTAACCCCTGGACGTCCTGAGGTCTTGTTTACATGGATCTCAGATAATGTGGCTGATCTGAGTTTCTCTGGAACGAACAGGAGTCCTGAAAGAGTCTCAGATGGGGCCTGTGTCTGTGCTGAATGGACTTGAGAGGCAAGATTCATGGTTAGACCAGCAAGAATACATCCTGGGGTAAGAATTGGCTCCGGAAGCCGGAATTGGCTCCGGAGACTTCATGACTGGACAGAAAAATCCGTGATAAAGCATCAACTTTGGTGTTTTTGGAGCCGGGCCTATAGGTAATTACAAAATTGAACCTAGCAAAGAACAACACCCATCTGGCTTGCCTAGAGTTCAATCTTTTAGCAGATTCAAGATAGACTACATTTCTGTGGTCTGTGAACACGGTTACTGTATGCCTTGCCCCCTCCAGCCAGTGCCTCCATTCCTCCAAAGCACATTTGACTGCTAAGAGCTCTTTCTTACATCATAGTTGACTTCAGCAGGGGAAAATTTCTAAGAGAAAAAGGCACAGGGGTGGAGCTTATGACTGACTGGATCCTCTTGTGAAAGAATAGTTCTAATGCCTACTTTGGAGGCATCCACTTCTACAATGAGAGGCAGATCTGGATCGGAATGCCGGAGAACAGGGGCAGAGATAAATGCTTTTTTAAGGTCCTCAAAAGCCTTTACGGCCTGTGGTGACCAATGAGCAGGATCAGCACCTTTCTTGGTTAGACTCACAATTGTGGCTACAATTGAAGAAAATGAATTGATAAATCTTCTGCAGTAGTTTGCAAAACCTAGGAAACGTTGTGTAGCTTTTAGATTAGAGGGACGAACCCATTCCACAATTGCCTGAAGTTTCTTAGGGTCCGTAGAAAAACCCTTGGAGGTGATGATGTATCCTAAGAAGGCCACCTTCTCAACCTCAAATTCACATTTTTCCAATTTTGCATAGAGATGAATGTCCCTGAGCTTGGTGAGGACCACTTTAATATGAGCTCGGTGTTCTTTGAGTGGAGCAGAGTAGATAAATATATCATCAAGATAGACGACCACAAATCTTCTAAGGAATTCTCGAAGAATGTCGTATATGTCTTGGGTATTGAATGTGGTTTTCCACGCGTCCCCCTGCCATATACGAATAAGGTTGTATGCTCCTCGCAAATAATTCTTAGTGAAAACTGTAGCATTTCTGAGCTGATCAAATAAGACGGAGATCAGAGGCAATGGGTATGAATTTTTTTTTATTCAGTCCCCTGTAATCGATGCATGGCCGTAATGAGCCGTCCTTTTTCACGAAAAAGAAAAATCCAGCTCCAACCGGTGACTTAGAAGGCCTGCTAAAGCCTTTCTCTATCTCTCCCGGATGTATTCCTCCATAGCTCTCGTCTACAGAGCGTAGAGGTGGCCTTTAGGGAGTCTAGCTCCAGGTATATGATTGATTGCACAATCATACGGATGATGAGGAGGCAAAGATTCAGCTTGTTGTTTGGAAAAAACATCCATGAAAGACATGTACTGGGTTGGCAACCCTTTAGGGACTGGAAGTGCTGAGCGGACCAGCATGGTCAGGCATTTGGCTTCACATTCCGTGCCCCAGGAAACAAGATCTCCTGTACTCCAGTTGAATACTGGTTTATGAGTTTTTAACCAGGGCAGACCCAGAACAACCGGAGTTAGGGGACAAGGGGCCTAATTCAGACCTAATCGTAGATGTGCTAAATTTAGCACATCTACACTCAGTCTTTAGAAATGTGGGGAGACGCCCAGCACAGGGCTAGTACGCCCCGCATGTCAGGCATTATCCCTCCCTGCACAAGTACAAAATCATCGCATAGCACAATGCTTTTGTACTGGAAGAGTAGCTCCCTACCAGTGCAGCTCCTGCACACTGGAAGGGAGCTACTTGTCGCTGCCTGGGTCGCAGCGGCTGAGTGTGACATCACTTGGACCAGAAGGGGTAGTTAACCTAATAGGTAATAATAAAGAATTATTCGGGGAGATGGAACAGAGACCTGAAAAAACTCTCACTGAATTTCTCGGGTCTATTAGTTTCCGCCTTCTGTGGACAAGTGTTCGCCAGATGCCCCTTGGTCCCGCAATAAAGACACAGTCCTACACTGCGACGTCTTGCCTTCTCTTGAGGCATTAAACGGAAAGCCCCGATTTGCATGGTTTCCTCAGTATTCCCTGCAACCTCTGGCACTGTCCAACGAGATGTAGGTGTGGGAACCTCTTTCTCCATTCTCCGTTCCCTGATCCGCCTATCTACTTTGATGGCTAACTCCATAAGTGCATCTACAGTGGATGGGGTAGGATATTGGATGAGAAAATCCTTAATTTGCTCTGTTAGTCCCATCTGGAACTGACTCTGAAGTGCCGGGTCATTCCAACAACAGTCATTGGCCCATCTGCGAAATTCAGTACAATAAACCTCGGCAGAATTTCTCCCTTGCTTAAGGAAACGAAGATGGGCCTCCACGGATGCTGCCTGATCTGGGTCATCATAGAGGACTCCCAAGGCATTAAAGAAGGAATCCACGGAATGCAGACTGGGGTGATCTGCTGAAAGGCCAAAAGCCTAAGATTCTGGATCACCTTGCAACAGGGAAATGACAATTGCCACTCGCTGGGTCTCAGAACCTGAAGAGTAAGGCCTGAGCTTGAAATACAGCTTACAACTCTCCCGGAAGTTCACAAACTGTTTACGGTCCCCAGAGAACCTATCTGGGAGGTTTAGTTTAGGTTCCCTCGGAGAAGGTGGCGAGACGGTCTGGGTCCTATGATTTTCCTCCTGAATGTCCACACATAGGGTAAGGTCCCGTAGCTTCTGGGTCAAACCCTGGATCTGGCCTGCCAGAATCTGGGCCGGATTTTGTGCTGGATCCATCCGGAAACAAATGACCCATGGAGCTATGGTTTGTTTTCTGCTGGTGATACTGTTACGCTTACACTCAGTTACATAGGTTTATAGGCGGTGCCTTGTGATGCTCACGCAATTACCTATTGCCCAGCAGTCTTTTAGCCTCCTGCAATGCTAGGCTTCTCCTATAGCAGCCACCTTTCTAGGGTGAATTAGGTCCACCCCATACTCAGATGCCCCCAGGTTTTACATATGGACAAGGCGACTATCGGAGGCTGGGCAGGGGTAAATGCAGTATGATGAGATGTTCACAAGACACAACCTTACTACTATGCTAAGGCACAGACTGAGGAGTATATTCTTAACACAAACAATATGTACATGCAACAATGCACAATACTGTATATACAAATGATTTATAAATGCAACAATGCACAGGATGTAATGAGCAATCAGGCAGGAAGGGTCTCAGAGTCACGGGTATTTCACAGGTGGACAGATACTCACATGAGCTGACAGGTTCTCACAAGAGCAGGAACTATCACCAGCGATTTGGGAGAAGCCAAGAAGGAATATAAATGGTGCAACACCAATCAGAACCTAGTAGTCTTAATTAATACATTCTATGCAACTGCTCTGCTGCACGTACCTCATACCCTAAGCAACGGGGAATGCCATCTGCCTCCGGTGTCCCTGTTGCAAGGTGTCCGGCGCCCGGCGTCTGCCAGTTGCTAGGCACTGGGCGGGGACCAGGATGCATTGCACCCGGTGTCAGCCTGTTGTGAGGCACTGGGCGGGGATCAGCAGGAGACGCGGCATCCCGGCTCGCAGGCAACGACCGGGACGCGCGTCTCCTGCTGCAGCTGACACTAATATATAGATGTTTGCGAGTATAATGTTTTACCCTTCATGCTGTTGTGATGCCCAGAAATATACTTCTCTCAATGGAAAGGCTATAAGTCTTTCACATTGGCAGATGGCCAGTAGACGTACAGACAAAACAGTAATGGTTCTTCATTATGGCAGCATCCAATGGTGTATCTCTAATGGGTGCACACCCTGCACAACAAGGTATGATTGGGCTGTAGCCATGATTCTGCAGGGAAAAAACAGGTTGTAAATATGGCGCATGCACAGAATATAGAAAGGAGTCTAGCACTGTCCCATCCCCATGTTTCCTGTAAGGGGGAATGGGGGAGCATGCAAAAACCTACACTTTTCCTCATTTGTTAAAAAGCTAATAGCATTAACAACTCTTACAAGCAGGGCAGCAGAGAGCCTAGCTGGGCACAGGTACTTTTCAGGAGGTGTGGCCGTATCACAGGAGGCGCGGTCATATGCCCTTATAAAAAAAAATACAGAAAACATTGTATTTTAAGCGATTCCCTGGCCACACTGCAGCCCAGCTCACAGCAGCGTGTACTGGGCTGAGGAGAAGAGTTGCATCTGCTGCTGCCAGGTAATGGTGCGGGGGGTAGGGGGAAGGGGGGGGGGGCTGGGCCCCCACTGGGCTCCTCCATCAGACCTGGGCCCAGGTAATTAGTACAGCCCCCTCTCTCGGCACCACTGCTCACAAGACTCGCATTGCATTAAAAAGCTTAATATAATTCAAAACGAAAAGGGCCTGACTCAGGATGTAAAGTTGCCACAATTGCTGTGCTTGGAAGAAATTGCTGATCTACACTTGTATTTGGAGTTGCCCACATTTCTGTGACTGCAAGTGCAACACTCCAATACATCTACTGGTAAAAATGGCTATCCTCATTATCTTGAGCATGCATTTGCACCAACCATAGCATTAGTGCAAGAGATCAAACTGAAGTTAGATGGATATATGCATATACTCACCTCTCTTCCATCTGCACATGAAACACTTATCTTATGTGCGAATGCATGTGGCCACCTACAGTAGTCATGCCCACTCATCCACAAGTAGAGATATGACTGACATCCGCAGGACTCTTTATCCCTGTAATTGCTGTAATTTCCGCATGCAAGCTCCATGTGCTAATAATAAATATTAAAAAATGATATGCTCATATTAAAAAAAATGTTCAATGGTGCAGGGTAATTTCATAATAACCATTTTGTTGAATGGACCCAGGTTTATTTGTTACTCTTTGATTAAATCAACTGACTTTCCAATGTAAAGCATAACATGCTAGCTGATTTTTATTTCATTCATACGAATGATTTTTTTTTCTTGATTTTCACTGTACAGATGGCTGGAAACAGCTGCTACTGTTAGTTTATTTAAGATCGGAGAACAGAATCTACATTTACACAGACAAAACATAAACAGGAATTATATTAAGTCATTCAGATAATTAATGTATTCTTTCTTTATAATACAAATGAAAGTGCTACTTTAAATTAAGACCGGCATTTCAGTATTACTAATGGGCTAAATTCAAAGGCTCTTACCAAGGTTAGACAGTAGATAGGCATAGCAAAATTATAATGTTGAGCTTGAAAGTGACTTTACACAGTGGTACTTTATAATTATATTGCATCCATCTGACAGGGAGCTAGGAGGATTGATTTGAACCTAATATAAACCTCAAGGCCATAGCAATTGGCGAATAATTCTGCATGAAGAGGTTAATGTTTTGTCTTTGTTAATAAAGATAATTGTGAGGGAGGGGGATAGTAGTCTGCAAGATTATATTAGAAAGTGCTGCTGGCTTTATACCCGCCCGGCTCGGCCACCCAGCTGGATGGTGAGTGAGAAGGGCATCTCAGTGCCCATGGTTTAATACATATCCCTCTTCGATAAATGGCCTCTGTGGTAGATGGTACTAATGCTTACCGTGGCGGTAAGCATTAGTACATCCCGCCCTATAGGTGTAAAGCCAATATCAAACACACACACAGACTGCCCACCCCCTTACTTACACACACACACACACACACACACACACACACACACACACACACACACACACACACACACACACACACTCACACAGTCAGACTGTATATTACACACACACACACAGACTGACCACCCCCAAACCCCACACACATCCACTCAGACTACACACATTCTCATACTTTCCCCTCCCCCACACACACTGGACTGCAAAAATTGACACACACTCACACTGTCACACACACACAATTAACACACACGCACTCACACTGTCCCGTACCCCCCCCCTCCTCTCCCGACAGTAAACTGCTGCAACCTGCTCACCTGCACATCCGAGGCCGCCGCACATAATTCCATTTTTCCCATAGTCAGACACAATTACATCATCCCTATCCTTTACTCCCAGGGCGATATCACAACATTCACTTTATTGTCAAAGATAAATTGGATCCTCCTCCTAACTTTCTATCATTCCCTGGTGCAGCAATAACAGAGGTGCCTCTGCCACCTGCCCCAGCTCTGCTGATCTTACACCAGCTGGGGAAAAGATTAGGAGAAGAAAGTGATGCTATAATAGCAAGCAGAGTATATAATATCAGCTTGCAGCGCTCTCTCCTTCCTCTCCTCACTTATGACCACGTGCGTACGCGTGCGCACATGCGATATGATGCTGCAGGGGGGTAGTAGGGGGTGGTTTCTAGCTGCCGCTGCCTGTACAGTGGTACAGGCACAGCAGCTAGGGATGACAGTGAGAGCGCCGCGGGTAGCGCCGGCTGTGCAGGAACCCTTTCGCATGGGGCGAGCGGGCCGTGCAGGTGCCGGTGGCGCCCCCCTCTGATTTTTTTTTCTTGATTTTCACTGTACAGATGGCTGGAAACAGCTGCTACTGTTAGTTTATTTAAGATCGGAGAACAGAATCTACATTTACACAGACAAAACATAAACAGGAATTATATTAAGTCATTCAGATAATTAATGTATTCTTTCTTTATAATACAAATGAAAGTGCTACTTTAAATTAAGACCGGCATTTCAGTATTACTAATGGGCTAAATTCAAAGGCTCTTACCAAGGTTAGACAGTAGATAGGCATAGCAAAATTATAATGTTGAGCTTGAAAGTGACTTTACACAGTGGTACTTTATAATTATATTGCATCCATCTGACAGGGAGCTAGGAGGATTGATTTGAACCTAATATAAACCTCAAGGCCATAGCAATTGGCGAATAATTCTGCATGAAGAGGTTAATGTTTTGTCTTTGTTAATAAAGATAATTGTGAGGGAGGGGGATAGTAGTCTGCAAGATTATATTAGAAAGTGCCCTGCTCGCCCCATGCTAGTTACGCCTCTGTTGTTAACGTTTCATTAAAAATAGTGGCAGAAATTTGCATTAGTATAATATGGCAAATCTGGCTTTCGTAGCATCACGCAAAAAACAGTTATTTTGCATTTAACTCAGAAGTGAGTCCAATGTTTGCAAATAATAGCATCATCCTGTTAATCTAGGCTATAGTTATGATGTGCGCTCTTTTTCCTACCGGAGAATCAAGCCAATAACCATGCATATAGAAGTCAATCAGCAAACATCACAAAGATTACGGGGTAAATTTACTAAGATGGGAATTCTATTTAAGATGGGATGTTGCCCATAGCAACCAATCACATTCCAGGTATTATCTTCTAGAACAGGGCTGGCCAAACCGGTCCTCGAGATCTACCAACAGTTCATGTTTTCTAGGCCTCCAGGAGATCTGTAGAATTGTCAATTAGGAATGAATGCAGCACATCTTAATTAGTAATGACTACACCTGTGCACCAGCTAGGTGGTCTGGAAAATGTGAACTGTTGGTAGATATCGAGGACTGGTTTGGCCAGCTCTGTTCTAGAAGGTGCTAAATGAATGACAAGTAGAAACTGATTGGTTTGCTATGGGCAGCATCCCATCTTAAATAGAACTCCCATCTTAGTACATTTACCCCAACATGTCTATTGCATTGTTAAAATATCTTACAGCCCTATGGACTCCTATTCTCAGAAATGTTCTTATCAATCCACAGAAATTTATTTCAACGTGAATGATGCAGATGAGAGAGGATGAAGAACTGCTGGAAGCCTACTACAGTACTTCCACTTGATTATGGCATTCTTCATTTATTAAAGAAAGTTTGTGTTACTGTATATCCCTGAAAACAGTCTCTTTGGGGGTACCAACAAATAATAATGGTTTAACATGGAGGGACCTCAGTAGATATGGGGGGTATTCAATTAATCGATGTTTTTTAGACTGATCGAAAATATGGCACTAATTCGACACAGGGTATTCAATTGCGGGAGTTTTCTCGACCATTTTTTAATCCATTTTCTCTAGAGATGAGCGGGTTCGGTTCTCAGAGAACCGAACCCTACCGAACTTTGCCTTCCGAGCCCAGATCTGAGTCCGGCTCAGATTTTCCCTCCTGGCTCGGAAACCCGAACGCAGCAAAGCGTCATCATCCCGTTGTCGGATTCTCACAGGATTTGGATTCCATATAAGGAGCCGCGCGTCCCCACCATTTTAACTCCAGTCTCGGAGAGTGTATAGAGAGGACGTGTCCTCAGTGTTCAGTGTCTGTGTGTTGGGGCGGGAAAGTGGGGTGGCAAGTGTTGTGCTGCTCAATCCAGTCCAGTGTAGTCACTCAGTGTATTGTGCTGCATCAGTCCAGGCAGTCACAGTGTTGGTGTTCTCTGCTGCCATATATCCAGTGTAGCTGTATAAGTGAGGCTGTGTTGTGCAGACCAGTCCAGTGTAGTCAGTGTATTGTGCTGTATCAGTCCAGGCAGTCACAGTGTTGGTGTTCTCTGCTGCCATATAGCCAGTGTAGCTGTATAAGTGGTGCTGTGTTGTGCAGACCAGTCCAGTGTAGTCAGTGTATTGTGCTGTATCAGTCCAGCCAGCCACAGTGTTGGTGTTCTCTGCTGCCATATGTCCAATGTAGCTGTAAAGTGGTGCTGTGTTGTGCAGACCAGTCCAGTGTAGTCAGTGTATTGTGCTGTATCAGTCCAGCCATTCACAGTGTTGGTGTTCTCTGCTGCCATATATCCAGTGTAGCTGTATAAAGTGGTGCAGTGTTGTGCAGACCTGTGGCAGTGTCCTGTGTCATCAGTAATTCCAGTAACGATATACACTGCTGCTATATGTCCACTGCTGCTGTATAACAATTATAACAACCTGTTGGGCTGCATCAGACCAGTGGTAGTGTCCTGTGTCATCAGTAATTCCAGTGACGATATACGCTGCTGCTACATGTCCACTGCTGCAATATAACAATTATAACAATAACAACCTGTTGGGCTGCATCAGACCAGTGGTAGCGTCCTGTTTCACCAGTAATTCCAGTGACGATATGTGCTGCTGCTATATGTCCACTGCTGCAGTATAACAATTATAACAACCTGTTGGGCTGCATCAGACCAGTGGTAGTGTCCTTTATCATCAGTAATTCCAGTGATGATATACGCTGCTGCTATATGTCCACTGCTGCAGTATAACAATTATAACAACCTGTTGGGCTGCATCAGACCAGTGGTAGTGTCCTGTGTCATCAGTAATTCCAGTGACGATATACGCTGCTGCTATATGTCCACTGCTGCAGTATAACAATTATAACAACCTGTTGGGCTGCATCAGACCAGTGGTAGTGTCCTGTGTCATCAGTAATTCCAGTCATTCCTGTGACGCATATTGTCTCATATAACTCCCAAAAAATAATGGAGAACAAAAATTTTGAGGAGAAAATAGGGAAAGATCAAGAAGAACCACTTCCTCCTAGTGCTGAAGCTGCTGCCACTAGCCATGACATAGATGATGAAATGCCATCAACGTCGTCTGTCAAGGCCGATGCCCAATGTGATAGTAGAGGGCGTGTAAAATCCAAAAAGCCAAAGTTCAGTAAAAAGAACCAAAAAAAGAAATTTAAATCGTCTGAGGAGAAACGAAAACTTGCCAATATGCCATTTACGACACGGAGTGACAAGGAAAGGCAGAGGCCCTGGCCTATGTTCATGACTAGTGGTTCAGCTTCACATGACGATGGAAGCCCTCATCCTCCCACTAGAAAAATTAAAAGAGTTAAGATGGAAAGAGCACAAAAAAGAACTGTGCGCTCTGAGATGTTATCACAAATCCCCAACGAGAGTCCAAGTGTGTCGGCGGATGCGATGCCTGACCTTCTCAACACTGGACGGGAAGAGGTGGCTCCTTCCACCATTTGCACGCCCCCTGCAAGTGCTGGAAGGAGCACCCACAGTCCAGTTCCTGATATTCAAATTGAAGATGTCACTGTTGAAGTACACCAGGATGAGGATATGGGTGTTGCTGGCGCTGAGGAGGAAGTTGATGATGAGGATTCTGATGGTGATGTGGTTTGTTTAAGTCAGGCACTGGGGGAGACACCTGTTGTCCTTGGGACAAAGAAGCCCATTGTGATGCCTGGGCAAACTACCAAAAAAGCCACCTCTTCGGTGTGGAATTATTTCTCCACAAATCCGGACAACAAGTGTCAAGCCATCTGTTGCCTCTGTCAATCTGTAATAAGTAGGGGTAAGGATGTTAACCACCTAGGAACATCCTCCCTTATACGTCACCTGCTGTGCATTCATCAGAAGTCAGTGTCAAGTTGTGAAACTTTGGGTAAGAGCGTAAGCAGTCCACTGACACCTAAATCCCTTCTTCCTCATGTACCCAAGCTCCTGCAAGCCACACTACCAACTCCTTCAACGTCAACTTCCTCCTCAGTCAGGAACGTCCGTAGTCCTGCAGGCCATGTCACTGTCAAGACTGAGGAGTCCTCTCCTAACTGGGATTCCTCCGTAGGATCCTTGAGTGTTATGCCTGCTGTTGCTGCCACTGCTGTTGTTGCTGCTGGGAGTGGATCGTCATCCCAGAGGGAAAGTCGGAAGACCACTTGTACTACTTCCAGTAAGCAATTGACTGTCCAACAGTCCTTTGTGAGGAAGATGAAATATGACAGCAGTCAACCTTTTGCAAAGCGGATAACTGAGGCTTTGACAGCTATGTTGGTGTTAGAGGTGCGTCCGATATCCACAATTAGTTCAGAGTCACTAAAAGATTTGATGGAGGTAGTGTGTCCCCGGTATCAAATCCCATCTAGGTTCCACTTCTCTAGGCAGGCAATACCGAGAATGTACACAGACGTCAGAAAAAGTCACAAGTGTCCTACAAAATGTGGTTGTATCCAGTGTCCACTTAACCACGGACATGTGGACAAGTGGAACAGGGCAGACTAAGGACTATATGACTGTAACAGCCCACTGGGTAGATGTATAACCTCCCGCAGCGGCACCAGTAGCAGCATCTTGCAAACGCCAACTCGTTCCTAGGAAGGCTACGCTATGTATCACCGCTTTCCATAAGAGGCACACAGCTGACAACCTCTTACGGAAACTGAGGAACATCATCGCAGAATGGCTTACCCCAATTGGACTCTCCTGGGGATTTGTGATATCGGACAACGCCACCAATATTGTGCGTGCATTACATGTGGGCAAATTCCAGCATGTCCCATGTTTTCCACAGACAATTAATTTGGTGGTGCAGAATTTTTTGAAAAATGACAGGGGTATGCAGGAGTTGCTGTCGGTGGCCCGAAGAATTGCGGGCCACTTTCGGCATTCTACCACTGCGTGCCGAAGACTGGAGCACCAGCAAACACTCCTGAACCTGCCCCGCCATCAACTGAAGCAAGAGGTGGTAACGAGGTGGAATTCAACACTCTATATGCTTCAGAGGATGGAGGAGCAGCAAAAGGCCATTCAAACTTATACATCCACCTACGATATAGGCAAAGGAGGGGGAATGCACTTGACTCAAGCGGAGTGGAGAACGATTTCCGTCTTGTGCAAGGTTCTGCAACCCTTCGAACGTGCCACACGTGAAGTCAGTTCAGACACTGCCAGCTTGAGTCAGGTCATTCCCCTCATCAGGCTTTTGCAGAAGCAGCTGGAGAAATTGAAGGAGGAGCTAAGACGGAGCGATTCCGCAAAGTATGTGGGACTTGTGGATGGAGCCCTTCATTCGATTTGCCAGGATTCAAGGGTGGTCAATCTGTTGAAATCAGAGCACTACATTTTGGCCACCGTGCTTGATACTAGGTTTAAAGCCTACATTGAATTTCTCTTTCCGGCAGACACAAGTGTGCAGAAGTGCAAAGACCTGCTGGTGAGAAAATGGTCAACTCAAGCGGAACGTGACCTGTCAACAGCTCCTCCTTTAATTTCTCCCGTTACTGGGGCTGCAAGGAAAAGGATAGGATTTCCTAGCCCACCCGCTGGCGGTGATGCAGGGCAGTCAGGAACGAAAGCTGACATCTGGTCCAGACTGAAGGACCTGCCAATGATTACTGACATGTCTACTGTCACTGCATATGATTCTGTCACCATTGAAAGAATGGTGGATTAAATGAGTTACAGCATCCAAGTAGGCATGTCAGGCAGTCCATACGTATACTGGCCGGAAAAAATGCCAATTTGGAGGCCCTTGCACAAACTGGCTTTATTTTACCTAAGTTGTCCCCCCTCCAGGTGTACTCCGAAAGAGTGTTTAGTGCAGCCAATCACCTTGTCAGCGATCGGAATAGGAGGTAACTTCCACAAAATGTGGAGAAGATGATGTTAATCAAAATGAATTATAAATTCCTCCAGGAATACCTTGACCAGCAATTGCCTCCAGAAAGTACACAGGGACCTGAGATGGTGGATTCCAGTGGGGACGAATTAATACTCTGTGAGGAGGATGTAAACGGTGAAAGGGGTGAGGAATTGGAGGATGATGATGTGGACATCTTGCCTCTATAGAGCCAGTTTGTGCAAGGAGAGGTTGATTGCTTCTTTTTTGGTGGGGGCCCAAACAAACCAGTCATTTCAGCCACAGACATGTGGCAGACCCTGTCACTGAAATGATTGGTTTGTTAAAGTGTGATGTCCTGTTTATACAAAATAAGGGTGGGTGGGAGGGCCCAAGGACAATTCCATCTTGCACCTCTTTTTCTTCTTTGCATCATGTGCTGTTTGGGGACTAATTTTTTTAAGTGCCATCCTGTCTGTAACAGCAGTGCCATTCCTGAATGGGCCAGGTGTTTGTGCCGAACACTTGTGTCGCTTAGCTTGGCCATCCAGCTACCTCATTGCACCTCTTTTTCTTCTTTGCATCGTGTGCTGTTTGTGGACTAGTTTTGAATAGTGCCATCTTGTCTGCAACTGCAGTGCCACTCCTAGATGGGCCAGGTGTTTGTGAAGCACATTTGTATCGCTTAGCTTGGTCATATAGCCACCTTGGTGCAACTTTTAGGCCTAAAAACAATATTGTGAGCTGTGAGGTGTTCAGAATAGACTGGAAATGAGTGGAAATGATGGTTATTGAGGTCAATAATACTTTAGGAGCAAAATTACCCCAAAATTCTGAGATTTTAGCTGTTTTTATGTTTTTTTTCTCAAAAAAAATCATCCAGATCCAAAACCAAAACCAAAACATGAAAGGGTGGTTTTGGCAAATCCAAGCAAAAACCAAAACACGAAAAATAGAATTAGAACCAAAACCAAAACACAAAACACGAAAAGTGCCAGCCGCACAGCTCTAATTTTTTCCCATGCCATTTCACTTTTTTTGGCAAAATTGGCATGGGTGAAAATTGCATCCACGAATGCACCAAAACACATGTATTGGCGGCGAATTCGTCGATACACATTGTTTCCTCCAGTGTTGTTTTTTTTTGACCAGTCGAGAAAACAGCATGGGCATTGAATAGGTCGAATGTAAAATCAACCTAAAACCGGATGAAAAGTGCCATTTTTTTCAACTGTAGGGTCAACTGTAACTAGGTTGACAGTCATTAAGTCGACCACTATTGGTCAACAGTGACTAGGTCGACACCTGAAATAGGTCAACACGTTCATTAGGTCGACATGAACAAGGTCGGCATTAGTGATGTGCACCGGAAAATTTTCGGGTTTTGTGTTTTGGTTTTGGATTCGGTTCCGCGGCTGTGTTTTGGATTCGGACGCGTTTTGGCAAAACCTCCCTGAAATTTTTTTGTTGGATTCGGGTGTGTTTTGGATTCAGGTGGTTTCTTACAAAAACCCCTCAAAAACAGCTTAAATCATAGAATTTGGGGGTCATTTTGATCCCATAGTATTATTAACCGCAATAACCATAATTTCCACTCATTTCCAGTCTATTCTGAACACCTCACACCTCACAATATTATTTTTAGTCCTAAAGTTTGCACCGAGGTCGCTGGATGACTAAGCTAAGCGACCCAAGTGGCCGACACAAACACGTGGCCCATCAAGGAGTGGCACTGCATTGTCAGACAGGATGGCAGATTTAAAAAATAGTCCCCAAACAGCACATGATGCAAAGAAAAAAAGAGGTGCACCAAGGTCGCTGGATGGCTAAGCTAAGCGGCCCAAGTGGCCGACACAAACACCTAGCCCATCTAGGAGTGGCATTGCAGTGTCAGACAGGATGGCACTTCAAAAAATAGTCCCCAAACAGCACATGATGCAAAGATAAATGAAAGAAAAAAGAGGTGCAAGATGGAATTGTCCTTGGGCCCTCCCACCTACCCTTATGTTGTATAAACAGGACATGCACACTTTAACCAACCCATCATTTCAGCGACAGGGTCTGCCACACGACTGTGACTGAAATGACTGGTTGGTTTGGGCCCCCACCAAAAAAGAAGCAATCAATCTCTCCTTGCACAAACTGGCTCTACAGAGGCAAGATGTCCACCTCCTCCTCATCGTCCGATTCCTCACCCCTTTCACTGTGTACATCCCCCTCCTCACAGATTATTAATTCGTCCCCACTGGAATCCACCATCTCAGGTCCCTGTGTACTTTCTGGAGGCAATTGCTGGTGAATGTCTCCATGGAGGAATTGATTATAATTCATTTTGATGAACATCATCTTCTCCACATTTTCTGGAAGTAACCTCGTACGCCGATTGCTGACAAGGTGAGTAGCTGCAATAAACACTCTTTTGGAGTACACACTGGAGGGGGGGCAACTTAGGTAAAATAAAGCAAGTTTGTGCAAGGGCCTCCAAATTGCCTCTTTTTCCTGCCAGTATATGTAAGGACTGTCTGACGTGCCTACTTGGATGCGGTCACTCATATAATCCTCCACCATTCTTTCAATGGTGACAGAATCATATGCAGTGACAGTACACGACATGTCAGTAATCATTGGCAGGTCCTTCAGTCCGGACCAGATGTCAGCACTCGCTCCAGACTGCCCTGCATCACCGCCAGCGGGTGGGCTCGGAATTCTTAGCCTTTTCCTCGCAGCCCCAGTTGCGTGAGAATGTGAAGGAGGAGCTGTTGACGGGTCACGTTCCGCTTGACTTGACAATTTTCTCACCAGCAGGTCTTTGAACCTCTGCAGACTTGTGTCTGCCAGAAAGAGAGATACAACGTAGGTTTTAAATCTAGGATCGAGCACGGTGGCCAAAATGTAGTGGTCTGATTTCAACAGATTGACCACCCGTGAATCCTGATTAAGCGAATTAAGGGCTCCATCCACAAGTCCCACATGTGTAGCGGAATCGCTCTGTTTTAGCTCCTCCTTCAATCTCTCCAGCTTCTTCTGCAAAAGCCTGATGAGGGGAATGACCTGACTCAGGCTGGCAGTGTCTGAACTAACTTCACGTGTGGCAAGTTCAAAGGGTTGCAGAACCTTGCACAACGTTGAAATCATTCTCCACTGCGCTTGAGTCAGGTGCATTCCCC
Source organism: Pseudophryne corroboree (assembly GCF_028390025.1). Taxonomy (NCBI): domain Eukaryota; kingdom Metazoa; phylum Chordata; class Amphibia; order Anura; family Myobatrachidae; genus Pseudophryne; species Pseudophryne corroboree. The sequence continues at coordinate 856,468,549 of NC_086444.1, read as the reverse complement.
CTCCTTTGCCTATATCGTAGGTAGCTGTATAGGCTTGAATGGCCTTTTGCTGCTCCTCCATCCTCTGAAGCATATAGAGGGTTGAATTCCACCTCGTTACCACCTCTTGCTTCAGATGATGGCGGGGCAGGTTCAGGAGTGTTTGCTGGTGCTCCAGTCTTCGGCACGTGGTGGCTGAATGCCGAAAGTGGCCCGCAATTTTTAGGGCCACCGACAGCATCTCTTGCACGCCCCTGTCATTTTTTAAATAATTCTTCACCACTAAATTCAATGTATGTGCAAAACATGGGACGTGCTGGAATTTGCCCACATGTAATGCATGCACAATATTGGTGGCGTTGTCCGATGTCACAAATCCCCAGGAGAGTCCAATTGGGGTAAGCCATTCTGCGATGATGTTCTTCAGTTTCCGTAAGAGGTTGTCAGCTGTTTGCCTCTTATGGAAAGCGGTGATACAAAGCGTAGCATGCCTAGGAACGAGTTGGCGTTTGTGAGATGCTGCTACGGGTGCCGCCGCTGCTGTTCTTGCTGCGGGAGGCAATACATCTACCCAGTGGGCTGTCACAGTCATATAGTCCTGAGTCTGCCCAGCTCCACTTGTCCACATGTCCGTGGTTAAGTGGACATTGGATACAACTGCATTTTTTAGGACACTGGTGACTCTTTTTCTGACGCCTGTGTACATTCTCGGTATCGCCTGCCTAGAAAAGTGGAACCTAGATGGTATTTGGTACCGGGGGGACACTAACTCAATACATTCTCTAATTCCCTGTGAATTAACGGTGGATACCGGACACACTTTTAACACCACCCAGGCTGCCAAGGCCTGTGTTATCTGCTTTGCAGCAGGATGACTGCTGTGATATTTCATCTTCCTTGCAAAGGACTGTTGGGCAGTCAATTGCTTACTGGAAGTAGTACAAGTGGTCTTCCGACTTCCCCTCTGGGATGACTATCGACTCCCAGCAGCAACAACCCCAGCGCCAGCAGCAGTAGGCGTTTTTTTGTAATTTGACCAGGCATGTTAATGGCCATATTCGTCCCACGGACAACAGGTGTCTCCGCGGGTGCCTGACTTAAACAAACCACCTCACCATCAGAATCCTCCTTGTCAATTTCCTTCTCAGCGCCAGCAACACCCATATCCTCATCCTGGTGTACTTCAACAGTGACATCTTCAATTTGACTATCAGGAACTGGACTGCGGGTGCTCCTTCCAGCACTTGCAGGGGGCGTGCAAATGGTGGAAGGCGCCACCTCTTCCCGTCCAGTGTTGGGAAGGTCAGGCATCGCAACCGACACAAATTTGGACTCTCCTTGGGGATTTGTGATTTAGAAGAATGTACAGTTCTTTGCTGTGCTTTTGCCAGCTTAGATCTTTTCATTTTTCTATCGGGAGGATGAGTGCTTCCATCCTCATGTGAAGCTGAACCACTAGCCATGAACATAGGACAGTGCCTCATCCGTTCCTTGCCCCTCCGTGTCGTAAATGACATATTGGCAAGTTTACGCTTCTCATCAGACGCTTTTAATTTTGATTTTTGGGTCATTTTACTGAACTTTTGTTTTTTGAATTTTACATGCTCTCTACAATGACATTGGGCATCGGCCTTGGCAGACGACGTTGATGGCATTTCATCGTCTCGGGCATGACTAGTGGCAGCAGCTTCAGCACGAGGTGGAAGTGGATCTTGATATTTCCCTATTTCACCCTCCACATTTTTGTTCTCCATTTTTTAATGTGTGGAATTATATGCCAGTAATATATATCAATAGCAATGGCCTACTGTACCGTACTGCTATACAGGTTGAGTATCCCTTATCCAAAATGCTTGGGACCAGAGGTATTTTGGATATGGGATTTTTCTGTATTTTGGAATAATTGCATAACATAATGAGATATCATGGTGATGGGACCTAAGTCTAAGCACAGAAGGCATTTATATTTCATATACACCTTATACACACAGCCTGAAGGTCATTTTAGCCAATATTTTTTATAACTTTGTGCATTAAACAAAGTGTGTGTACATTCACACAACTCATTTATGTTTCATATACACCTTATATACACAGCCTGAGGATCATTTAATACAATATTTGTAATAACTTTGTGTATTAAACAATGTTTGTGTACATTGAGCCATCAGAAAACAAAGATTTCACTATCTCACTCTCACTTAAAAAAATCCGTATTTCGGAATATTCCGTATTTCGGAATATTTGGATATGGGATACTCAACCTGTATATATACCGGTGGTCAGCAAAATTCTGCACTGTCCTCCTACTATATACTGTGCACAACTAAAATGCAGCACAGGTATTGATGGATAGTATGCTTGACGACACAAAGGTAGAGCAGTGGACTACTGTACCGTACTGCTATATATATACTGGTGGTCACAGCAAAATTCTGCACTGTCCTCCTACTATATACTGCGCACAACTAAAATGCAGCACAGGTATGGATGGATAGTATACTTGACAACACAGAGGTAGAGCAGTGGACTACTGTACCGTACTGCTATATATATACTGGTGGTCACAGCAAAATTCTGCACTGTCCTCCTACTATATACTGCGCACAACTAAAATGCAGCACAGGTATGGATGGATAGTATACTTGACGACACAGAGGTAGAGCAGTGGACTACTGTACCGTACTGCTATATATATATACTGGTGGTCACAGCAAAATTCTGCACTGTCCTCCTACTATATACTGCGCACAACTAAAATGCAGCACAGGTATGGATGGATAGTATACTTGACGACACAGAGGTAGAGCAGTGGACTACTGTTCCGTACTGCTATATATAAACTGATGGTCACAGCAAAATTCTGCACTGTCCTCCTTCTATATACTGCGCACAACTAAAATGCAGCACAGGTATGGATGGATAGTATACTTGATGACACAGAGGTAGAGCAGTGGACTACTGTACCGTACTGCTATATATATATACTGGAGGTCACAGCAAAATTCTGCACTGTCCTCCTACTATATACTGCGCACAACTAAAATGCAGCACAGGTATGGATGGATAGTATACTTGAAGACACAGAGGTAGAGCAGTGGACTACTGTACCGTACTGCTATATATATACTGGTGGTCACAGCAAAAATCTGCACTGTCCTCCTACTATATGCTGCACACAACTAAAATGCAGCACAGGTATGGATGGATAGTATACTTGACGACACAGAGGTAGAGCAGTGGACTACTGTACCGTACTGCTATATATATACTGGTGGTCACAGCAAAATTCTGCACTGTCCTCCTACTATATACTGCGCACAACTAAAATGCAGCACAGGTATGGATGGATAGTATACTTGACGACACAGAGGTAGAGCAGTGGACTACTGTTCCGTACTGCTATATATAAACTGATGGTCACAGCAAAATTCTGCACTGTCCTCCTTCTATATACTGCGCACAACTAAAATGCAGCACAGGTATGGATGGATAGTATACTTGACGACACAGAGGTAGAGCAGTGGACTACTGTACCGTACTGCTATATATAAACTGATGGTCACAGCAAAATTCTGCACTGTCCTCCTTCTATATACTGCGCACAACTAAAATGCAGCACAGGTATGGATGGATAGTATACTTGACGACACAGAGGTAGAGCAGTGGACTACTGTACCGTACTGCTATATATACTGGCGGTCACAGCAAAATTCTGCACTGTCCTCCTACTATATACTACAATGCAGCACAGATATGGAGCGTTTTTCAGGCAGAGAACGTAGATATTTTCAGCACACTGAACACAGATATTTGCAAGCACACTGAGCACAGAAATTTGCAGCACACTGAGCACAGATATTTGCAGCACACTGAACACAGAAACTGAGAGAACGCAGCCACGTCCTTCTCGCTATCATCTCCAAAGCACGAGTGAAAATGGCGGCGACGCGCGACTCCTTATATAGAATACGAATCTCGCGAGAATCCGACAGTGGGATGATGACGTTCGGGCGCGCTCGGGTTAACCGAGCAAGGCGGGAAGATACGAGGCTGCCTCGGAACCGTGTAAAATGGGTGAAGTTCGGGGTGGTTCGGATCTCGAGGAACCGAACCCGCTTATCACTAGTCGGCATGGAAAAGGGTCAACATGGTTTTTTTTTTTAAATAAATGGTGTCGTTTTCTTTGTAAAGTGACCAGGAACCCCAAATAGTGCACCGTGTCCCCTCGTCTCGCTACTGCTGCGCTCTGCACAGGTTACTATTCCCAATTGTAGTCCACGTGGATCGTATAGTATGAAAAAGTTAAAAAAATTAAAACAAAAGATGTGAAAAGCTCATGTTGACCTTTTTCCATGTCGACCTAGTACATGTCGACCTAGTGACCATGTCGACCTGACTGTCAACCTAAAGACTGGATACCGTAGGTTGTACAGTGAACACTTATTAAGGACAGATGGCCAAATAGACACGAAGAAGATTAAGGGCCTCTCTCTGAGTTGCACACACTGCCGATGTGGGATGCAGTGGAGTAATGTTTTTCTACTGTGAATGCTTCTAAATTCCACAGAGCATGCGTCTTGATTGCGCACACAGTCGCAGTATTAATTCAGATGCATAAGATGTCAGCTCTTATGGGAGTGTTACAGATGTGTTGCTGAAAGTGGTTGCGTGTCACGATCCAGGTAATTCCTTATCAGTATTTACCTTCCAAATGCCTCCTGAGACTGTCACAGCGTTCCAAGCCTGGATTCCATCTGCACTGTCTGTGTGCAGCACGCTGCATCTCATTGTCTCAAATCTCTTTACTGTGATTCTGGCAGCATCAGGGTTAAGTTTCACACGCAAGTTACAAACAATCTTTCCCTCCAAAAGCTAACATGGGCGCAGCCATGTTTTCCTAGTCACATGTTACCTTTCAGCCTATCAGCTGCACTCTGGTCTCAGTCTAATTATCCAGCAGCTGCACTCTAGACTCTGCTTAATCAGCCAGCCAATCCCTGCTTCCCAGCAGGTATAAATATCCTGTTCTTGGGGTGGAAAGATGTCAGTGCTTCAATTGTCTTCAGTGATTCCAGTGTGCAGTTCTCCCATGGACTGTCTCTGCAGTACAGCCTGACTCTGCAGTGTCTCATCATTGCACCCTGTGACTGGCAGTTACCCGACACCGGCTTCCAGCGGTGCTCTGCCCTGCCAGTAACCATCGGTGTTCCGCCATCGTTCCCAGGTAACCATCGGTGTTCCGCCATCGATCTCCAGTCACCATCGGTGTTCCGCCATCGATCTCCAGTAACCATCGGTGTTCCGCCATCGATCTCCAGTAACCATCGGTGTTCCGCCATCGATCTCCAGTAACCATCGGTGTTCCGCCATCGATCCCCCAAGTCACCATCGGTGTTCCATCATCGATCCCAAGTCACCATCGGTGCGCTGTCATCGATCTCTAGCATCACCAGTGTTTCTGCATCTGATCTTCCATTACACTGGTATCTGACACCATTTCACAGCTCACCACCTGTGTCGGTTCTATCTGGCATTTCCCGACAGTTTAGTCATCAGCCTCTGTTTCCGATCAGCTACCCAGTGCATCGGTGTTGGTAAGGACATATCATCTCCAAGTCCTTCAAGACTGTGCTTAATTATACCACACCTAGAGACTGCCTATATGCACTCCTGGGAACTGTGACTTATATGCTGTTCTTAATATTGCTAACTGCCGACATATGCTTGTGAGCTGAGTTTCAATAAAACCTTTGAACTTTCCTTTGTTGTCGTGGTCACGCCTTCGGGCATCTGTGGTAAAGGTTCCCTGCATGTCTAAGAACCCTGTACTGCCTCCCAGGTTCACATATACCTCAGCCCCTACAATTGAGGCTTCCCCTGGTCAGCACCAGCCCTCAGTTGTGACATTGTGTACACTGATATTCCATCAATCACACTGGAAACCATACTCAGATGAAGAATCTGCACGTATCATAGGGCTGGTGCAAGTTTTGATGGTGCAACAGATGATGGTGTCTAATAAAGCACCAAAGGGTATTTATATTTAGGCCTCTAAAGAAACTCAAAGTGGATGGCTTAGTGCTTGCCCATTCAGATGCATGGCTGTAAAGCAGGGAAGGGCCTTTCAGTGGCATTTGAATAAAATCACAGGTGCAACTGCACCAAAAGATGCACACACGGCTATTGCTGCATCAAACAAAAACTCAGGCTTAAACCTCCAAGGCTGCAACTGAATACATTATGAAGGTTTTAGGGTGAATGTTTTTTCCCTAAGAGTGTTAGTGTGTGTGTGCGGTTTGGCTCAAACCCTTTATATAGATATGGCAAGATAGAGCTTGTTTAGGCCTCTTTTCCAATTAGTTTTCTCTTTGCTTACTTACTTTCTTCATGGAAGTGCTGTAAATTTTTATTGCTATATAATATTAATTGTGTATTTTGGTTGTCCTTGATTTGTTTTAGTACTTTCTTCATTGGGGTGCAGGGCCTACTCCGGGACATAGGATGTGGCTGCAATCAAGGGTAGCACAATGACTGTTATGATGCAAATAGATGGGCTTGGGATCAAAGAGGGTCCTTGCTGGGAAATAGACCTTCTTTCTCTTACGTCCTAGGGGATACTGGGTATCCATTTAGTACCATGGGGTATAGACGGGTCCACTAGGAGCTATGGGCACTTTAAGAAAATGATAGTGTGCGCTGGCTCCTCCCTCTATGCCCCTCCTAACAGACTCAGTTTAGAAAATGTGCCCGGAGGAGCCGGTCACGTCTCTGGAAGCTCCTGAAGAGTTTTTTGCATTTATTTTGTGTTTGCTGTTTTCATGCAGGACTGGATGGCACTAACTTGCCAGCTTCATGGGACTTAGGGTGTGGGCCAACCTCTCTCAGGGTTAATGGTCCTGTTCCCCGCTGACAGGACACTAGCTCCTGAGGGAACTATTCACAAGCCCCACCACGGCGAGCGTACATTCCCGCAGCACGCCACCACCCCTAACAGCCAGAAGAAAGAGTGGTAAGTACTAAGCCAGCATCCCGGTTAGCGGGTCGCCAGCCATTATGGTGGCATGAGGGTACGGAGACGCATGGCTTCTAAATGGGGCGGACTGCGTCTCCCGCTGTGTAAGGACACAGACTCTGAACAGCGAACACAGTACCCACACTGGCAACAAAGCCATAAAAGGAGTCTGTCTCCATTTTATGCACTTAGACACATACAGCCAGTATAAAAAAGAGTGGGAAGACCGCGCGCCATTGAAGTGGCGGGGCTTCACTATGAGCGGATCCAGCAGCTCAGCAGTGCCATTTTCCCTACTGCAGCTGCAGGGGGGAGCGATTATTAGTGTACTAAGTCCCCAATCTAGGTACTTAGTCTGCGACCCAGCTAAGCTTATCATTAGCGTTAAGGGCGCCGTGTGCTGGTTCCATACGCCCTCTGTGTCTCCCTGGATGGGCTCTTTGTGGGTTAATTGTGCATTTAACATTTTCCTGTGTGTGTGTGTGTGTGTGTGTGTGTGTATGTGTGTGCTGTCACAATTACAGTATGTCAGGCAAAGAGTGTGTTTCATGTAAGGCACAGTGTTCCTCTTCTCCAGGGGGTTCACTAGTGTGTACTCAATGTAGTGTCCCTTCCCAGGCTAGGGGGGCAGAACCAGCATGGCTGGACTCCATTAGGTGAATGTTTTCCACAATCTCTACTAAGTTATCTCAGACCAAGAGACGCAATACTTAAGACAATCAATGACTGAGTCTATGAAAAGAGACTCAGTACCCAAACCAGCGTCTCAGTCCCCTGCCACTTGTCCGCAAAAACACACTTTGGCCCATATCTTGCAGTCTGACTCGGATGATGAGGGGTCAGAAATAGAGGAGGGTGAGGTGGACTCAGAGGTGGGGTAGGTACTCTATTGCAGGGAATAGAGGCTCTCATAGAAGCTATCAGAGAAGTTCTAAATATTCCTGATAAGGTGACAGAGGAGAGTGAGGAATCTTATTTTAATATAAAAAATAAATCCTCAGCCATAAATCCTCAGTATAAAAATAAAGCAGCCAGTATTTACCCTGCACAGAAACAAAATAACCCACCCAAATCAAACTCTCTCTGCACATGTTATATCTGCCACACCTGCAGTGCACATGGGGGGTCATTCTGACCCGTTTGCACACTGCAGTTTGTTGCAGCGGTGCGAATGGGATGGACCTGCGCATGCGCGGCGGCCTCATTGCGTACGCGCGTTGTTGCCTGGTGACAGAAAAAGTGATCGCAGCGACGATCGTAAGAAGACTGACAGGCGGGAGACGTTTCGGGGCATCAATTGACCGTTTTCAAGGCATTGTGAGGTGAACGCAGGCGTGTCCAGGCATTTGGAGGGTGGATTTCTTATGTCAATTCCGGGACCTTCCTCGCTGGATTCGTCGCACAGGGTAAGTAAGTCTGACCCTGGTTTTCTTTTGCTCAAAACTTTTTTTGCATAGCAGGGCTGAACAAGCATTCGCAGCCTTGCTATGCAAAAAATCCCTCCCCATAGGCGGCGTCTAGTTGATCGCACAGGCTGCAAAAAGTAGCTTTGTGTGATCAACTCGGGATGACCCCCAAGGTTTTGTCCTGATAGGACATTTCAAATCCCTAAATGGTTGTTATCATCCTTTCCTTTTCCTCCTGAGGATAAGAAAAAATTGGAAAATCCACCGATAGTGGATGCATCAGTATCCATGCTTTCACAGACAATTGTACTACCTGTCCCGGGTGCAGCCTCCCTAAAAGACGTGGTTGATAGTAAAATTGAGACTACGCTCAAATCCTTGTTTACAGCTGCTGGGGTGGCCCAGAGACCCACTATAGCATGTGGGTGGATTACAAGAGCCAAATGGTCGGGTAACCTGATTGAAGGGTTAGACACATTGCCGCAGGAGGAGATTATCTTGTTCCTGCAGCATATACAGGACTCTGCAAATTTTATGGTGGAAGCCATAAAAGAAATAGGCTTGCTTATTGCACGCACTACGGCTATGGCAGTGTCTGCACACAGGGTCTATGGCTACGCACGAAAGGCGTGGAAGGCCTCCCTTTCACAGGCACAGCCTTATTTGGAGATGAACTAGACAAATGGATCTTCAAAGCTACTGCGGGTAAGTACACATACCTTCCTTCTGCAGATACCCCAGCTATGAAGGCCTACTCAGGTCCCAATTTACAGTCCTTTTGGACTGCCAAGTTTAGGGGCAAGCCCAGAGGTTCTTCTACATCCACCAGAGGTGCTAGAGGTAAACCACGCAAAACAGCAACTGCCGGTTCACAGGAACAGGGATCAAGCTCTGCTTCCGCAAAACCTTCAGCATGATGGTGGACCGCAATGCCTGGAAGACTGGCAGGTGAGATCCCGGCTAAAATTCTTCAGTCACATCTGGACAAGTTCGTGCAAGGATCCCTGGGTCATAGATCTTATTTCCTAGGGCTACAGACTGGAGTTCCAGGAGATCCCACCTCACAGATTCTTCAAATCAGGCTTACCAGTTTCACAGGAGGCAAGTATAACTTTACAGGACGCCATTCAAAAACTGGTACAGACTCAGGTCATTGTTCCAGTTCCACCTCATCTGCAAAACAAGGGGTACTATTCCAACTTGTTTGTAGCACCGAAACCGAATCCTCAAGTTGTTGAACCCATACTTACGAGTGTTCAAATTCAAGATGGAGTCTCTGAGAGCGGTGATCTCAGGTCTGGAGGAGGTGGAGTTCCTAGTGTCTCTGGATATCAAGGATGCATACCTTCACATTCAGATCTGGCCACCTCATCAGGCTTATCTACGGTTTGCACTGCAGGACTGTCACTACCAGTTCCAAGCCCTGCCATTTGGTCTCTCCACTGCACTGAGTGTGTTCACCAAAGTGATGGCAGAGATGATGTTTCTACTCCGCAAACAGGGAGTGAACATAATTCTCTCAACCAGACTTCTCCTGGATCACGAGTGGATTCTGAACCTACCAAAATCTCACCTAGAGCCAACACAGAGGGTTCTTCTCCTGGGAATGATACTGGACACAGAGTCTCAGAAAGTGTTCCTTCCCTTGGAAGAAGTAATGGTAATCCAGTCGATGGTTCGGGCTGTCCTGAAGCCAACCCGGATCTCGGTGCATTCACCTTCTGGGGAAAATGATGGCCTCTTATGAGGTGCTTCAGTATGGAAGGTTTCATGCGAGGCCCTTCCAGCTAGATCTGTTGGCCAAATGGTCCGGATCGCATCTTCACATGCACCAGCGGATCCCTCTGTCGCCAAAAACCAGGATCTCCCAGGATCTCCCTCCTATGGTGGCTACAGACTTCTCACCTAGTCGAGGGTTGGAGGTTCGGGATTTATAATTGGATTCTGCTAACCACAGATGCAATCCTCAGATTAAGAGGCGCAGTCACCCAGGAGGGGTGCAGTTTCAGGGAAGATGGTCAAGTCAGGAAGTCGTCTTTCCAATAAGCATCCTGGAACTCAGGGCTATATACAACACCCTTCTGCAGGCCTCATCTCTTCTTCAGAATCAGCCCATTCAGGTCCAGTCGGACAATGTGACAGCAGTGACATACATAAACCGACAGGGCAGAATGACAGCAGAGCCGCAATGTCAGAGGTGTCAAGAATTCTCCTCTGGGCAGAAAAACACGCCATGGTGTTGTCAGCGTCTTCATTCCGGGAGTAGACAACTGGGAAGCAGACCTCCTCAGCAGACGCGACCTGCACCCACGGGAGTAGGGCCATCACCTGGAGGTGTTACGGTGTTTGACACATCGGTGGGGATATTCACAAATCGACATGGTGGCCTCTTGACTCAACAAGAAGCTCAAGTGGCATTGTTCTAGGTCAAGGGACCCACAAGCAGTGGCCGTGGGTCTACTAGCTGGTGTACCTGTTTCCTCCACTTCCTCTGATATCAAGAATTCTAAGAAGAATCAAAAGGGAAATGGTTCAAGCAATCCTCTGTCAGAGTCGAAAAATATTGCATGCACACATAAACTCATATAGCGCTTTTATAATACATAGTCCCCACACACATTGCCAACGATTGGCAGACACTCAGTTAAAATCACAATATCAGATTGCTTATGCAGCCGTTGTGAACATACAATGTAGTGTTCTTTACTCATAGGCTTTTCTTTGTTGGGAAGGTAAATATCTTATGTGTGCCTAACTGCAAGCACGAACAATTGAGAGTTGTGTGTTGAGTCAATAGATCCTGGACTGTCATTGTTATGCTATAGGTCAGAACAAATAAGAACCCAACATAACGCACAAAACCATAAGGATAGGCAAATGCCTGATCGTGTACTCAAACAACACAAGCCAGAACCTTGTTTCCTTAAACCTTTAAATGATTTAAGCAAGACCACCAAAAGGTGACATTCAATATCGAACAGACCAGACATTGATGTATGATTTATCAAATGTATAATATTTATATTCTCCTACTCACAGTTTTAGACACATCTAACCCACCGTTTATATATATTTCATAACGTAATTGTAATAGCAGGAAACTATATATATATATATATATATATATATAATGAGGATGGGATTGCATAAAGACACCGTGTGCAGGATCAAATTGTTCAGGGTCACATAAGCAGTAATCCGGTTGTTGTGGGGATATTGTCGTATACTGCGGCAACAAGTTATTAGCAATACCGGATTCATGTATATTACTGTATGATGATGTGGTGGGTTTGATTGGTCTTGGGGCAGGAACTCAGTGGTAAACAATGGTAATCACATCTCAGGACTTAGGCATCACCCACCGTTTTAGCCGACCAATGATCCCCATTGTACTGGATATGTCCTACCCCCGGACCAATGGAAGAAGAGCATACTTTCCCTATTGTACTACCTTTTGAACTATTGTATAAAAGAGCACACTCCTGGCCCAGGTCAGAGCAACTCACCTTTCTCAGAGGTCATCTTGTAAGACGACTGAGGCCTGGATCCAGGAGCGCTTGCGTAAACGTATGTATTGGTTGGAGCTGTCTTATGTTATTTTACCCTTTTAATATACTGTATATATATTGTTGATGCGTTGGACCACAACATTTAAACTAACCACTGGTGGCGCATTAATTTTCTTTGCTGGGTTAGCTTACTTAGCCACACATTGCGTCTATCTGTGCGATTAGTGTGTTGGCGTGATATACGCAGGTTTGCGGGCATTACGGCTATAAATATATACTGCGCGTCTATAGCGGACATCTTGGTTTGGTACAATTAATCGGAATTTCACACCTCATTGCTCGGGACTGACCACGAAGGGCCTAGTATGCGGATATTCTCGAGATGCCGTTCGTTTATCAAGACTTTCTGCGGCTATGTTTAATGGCATGGAAGTTGAACAGCTGATTCTAGCCAGGAGAGGGATTCCTGACAAGGTCATCCCGACTATGGCCCTCATTCTGAGTTGTTCGCTCGCTAGCTGCTTTTAGCAGCATTGCACACGCTAAGCCGCCGCCCTCTGGGAGTGTATCTTAGCTTAGCAGAATTGCGAACGAAAGATTCGCAAAATTGCGAATAGAAATTTCTTAGCAGTTTCTGAGTAGCTCGACACTTACTCTGCCACTGCGATCAGTTCAGTCAGTTTCGTTACTGGTTTGACGTCACAAACACACCCAGCGTTCGCCCAGGTACTCCCCCGTTTCTCCAGCCACTCCCACGTTTTTCCCAGAAACGGCAGCGTTTTTTCACACACACCCATAAAACGGCCAGTTTCCGCCCAGAAACACCCACTTCCTGTCAATCACACTCCGATCACCAGAACGAAGAAAAATCCTCGTAATGCCGTGAGTAAAATACCTAACTTTTGAGTAAAATAACTAAGCGCATGCGCTCTACGAACCATGCGCATGCGCAGTAAGCGACTAATCGCAATATGGAGAAAATCGGCAACGAGCGAACAACTTGGAATTAGGGCCTATGATCTAAGCAAGAAAGGGAGTAATGTCTAAACATTACCATCGTACCTGGAAGAAATATGTTTCTTGGTGTGAGAGCAGACAATATTCTATGGTGGAATTTCATCTTGGACATTTCCTGCTTTTTCTGCAGTCGGGAGTGGATGTGGGCCTACTTCTAAGATCCATAAAAGTACAGATTTCGGCCTTGTCTATTTTCTTTCAGAAACCTCTCCCTGAGGTCCAGACATTCTTGAAAGGTGTTCTGCACATCCAACCTCCCTTTGTGCCTCCCACGGCACCTTGGGATCTCAATTTAGTGCTACATTTTCTCCAATCGGACTGGTATGAACCGTTACAGGAGGTTGATGTAAAGTACCTTACGTGAAAGACCGTCACACTGTTGGTCTTGGCTTCAGCAAGACGTGTGTCGGAGCTAGGGGCATTGTCTCACACCTAATTTTCCATGAGGACAGAGCTGAACTCAGAACTCATCAGCAAATTCTTCCTTAGGTGGTGTTTGCGTTTCACATCAATCAACCTATTGTGGTTCCAGTTGTTAAGGACACCTCTGCTACTTCAAAGTCTTTGGATGTTGTGAGGGCTTTGAAGGTGTATGTAAAGAGAACAGCTTGTCACAGGAAATCAGACTCGCTGTTCGTTCTCTATGATCCCAATAAAATTGAGTGTCCTGCTTCAAAGCAGTCTATTGCACGCTGGATCAGGCTCACTATTCAGCATGCTTGTTCCACGGCAGGCTTGCCGGTTCCAAAATCTATACAGGCCCACTCTACTAGGTTGGTAGGCTCTTCTTGGGTGGCTGCCCGGGGTGTCTCAGCTTTACAGCTCTGCCGAGCAGCAACTTGGTCAGGTTCGAACACGTTTGCAAACTTTTACAAGTTCAATACTTTGGCCTTTGACGACCTTCAGTTTGGTCAATCAGTTCTGCAGGAACCTTAGCACTCTTCCACCCGGTTTGGGAGATTTGGTACTTCCCCATGGTACTAAATGGATTCCCAGTATCCCCTAGGACGTAAGAGAAAATAGGATTATAATTACCTACTGGTAAATCCTTTTCTCGTAGTCCATAGGGGATACTGGGCGCCCGCCTGGTGCTTCGTTCTTCCTGCACTGTTACTTGGTTAAGTATTCTTGTTTGGTTCAGCTGTTGCTGTTCCTGTTTACATGTTTTGTTAGCATGGCTTTCCTCTTGTTTTGTGTGTGCTGGTTCGTAATCTCACCACTTTCCTTATCTATCCTTCTTTCAAAGTATGTCCGTCTCCTCGGGCACAGTTTCCTAGACTGAGTCTGGTAGGAGGGGCAAAGAGGGAGGAGCCAGTGCACACTATCAATTTCTTATAGTGCCCATGGCTTCTAGTGGACCCGTCTATACCCCATGGTACTAAATGAATTCCCAGTATCGCCTACGGAATACAAGAAAAGGATTTATCAGTAGGTAATTAAAATCCTATTATTTCAAGGGCGATTACATATCTATCCGGAATGAATTGTCAGCTCCTATGTGACACTCTTGCTCTGTCTACTGGAGCCATGAAACAAACCTTATGTTATATTATATAGGGAAGTTCTAAGCATTCACATGAACCAAACCTACTTGGTGCTACACTACTTGTAGAGGAATGAATGCACGGACGGCGATATATTCCTTTTATTATTTGTTCGTTTGCATTGTGCAGTTCTACTAAAATAAAAAAAATAAGAATTTACTTACCGATAATTCTATTTCTCATAGTCCGTAGTGGATGCTGGGAACTCCGTAAGGACCATGGGGGATAGCGGCTCCGCAGGAGACTGGGCACAAATAGAAAGCTTTAGTACTACCTGGTGTGCACTGGCTCCTCCCCCTATGACCCTCCTCCAAGCCTCAGTTAGGATACTGTGCCCGGACGAGCGTACACAATAAGGAAGGATTTTGAATCCCGGGTAAGACTCATACCAGCCACACCAATCACACCGTATAACTTGTGATCTGAACCCAGTTAACAGTATGATAAACAGAGGAGCCTCTAGAAAAGATGGCTCACTACAACAATAACCCGATTTAGTTAACAATAACTATGTACAAGTATTGCAGACAATCCGCACTTGGGATGGGCGCCCAGCATCCACTACGGACTATGAGAAATAGAATTATCGGTAAGTAAATTCTTATTTTCTCTGACGTCCTAGTGGATGCTGGGAACTCCGTAAGGACCATGGGGATTATACCAAAGCTCCCAAACGGGCGGGAGAGTGCGGATGACTCTGCAGCACCGAATGAGAGAACTCCAGGTCCTCCTCAGCCAGGGTATCACATTTGTAGAATTTAGCAAACGTGTTTGCCCCTGACCAAGTAGCAGCTCGGCAAAGTTGTAAAGCCGAGACCCCTCGGGCGGCCGCCCAAGATGAGCCCACTTTCCGTGTGGAATGGGCTTTTACAGATTTTGGCTGTGGCAGGCCTGCCACAGAATGTGCAAGCTGAATTGTACTACAAATCCAACGAGCAATAGTCTGCTTAGAAGCAGGAGCACTCAGCTTGTTGGGTGCATACAGGATAAACAACGAGTCAGATTTTCTGACTCCAGCCGTCCTGGAAACGTATATTTTCAGGGCCCTGACTACGTCCAGCAACTTGGAGTCCTCCAAGTCCCTAGTAGTCGCAGGTACCACAATAGGCTGGTTCAGGTGAAACGCTGAAACCACCTTAGGGAGAAATTGAGGACGAGTCCTCAATTCTGCCCTATCCGTATGAAAAATTAGGTAAGGGCTTTTATAGGATAAAGCCGCCAATTCTGACACGCGCCTGCCTGAAGCCAGGGCCAATAGCATTACCACTTTCCATGTGAGATATTTTAAGTCCACAGTGGTGAGTGGTTCAAACCAATGTGATTTTAGGAAGCCCAAAACCACATTGAGATCCCAAGGTGCCACTGGAGGCACAAAAGGAGGCTGTATATGCAGCACCCCTTTGACAAACGTCTGAACTTCAGGAACTGAAGCCAGTTCTTTTTGGAAGATGATCGACAGGGCCGAAATTTGAACCTTAATGGACCCTAATTTTAGGCCCATAGACAGTCCTGTTTGCAGGAAATGCAGGAAACGACCCAGTTGAAATTCCTCTGTAGGGGCCTTCCTGGCCTCGCACCACGCAACATATTTACGCCAAATACGGTGATAATGCTGCACGGTTACATCCTTCCTGGCTTTGATCAGGGTAGGGATGACTTCATCCGGAATGCCTTTTTCCTTCAGGATCCGGCGTTCAACCGCCATGCCGTCAAACGCAGCCGCGGTAAGTCTTGGAACAGACAGGGTCCCTGCTGGAGCAGGTCCCTTCGTAGAGGTAGAGGCCACGGGTCCTCCGTGAGCATCTCTTGAAGTTCCGGGTACCAAGTCCTTCTTGGCCAATCCGGAGCCACGAGTATAGTCCTTACTCCTCTCCTTCTTATGATTCTCAGTACCTTGGGTATGAGAGGCAGAGGAGGGAACACATACACTGACTGGTACACCCACGGTGTTACCAGAGCGTCCACAGCTATTGCCTGAGGGTCCCGTGACCTGGCGCAATACCTGTCTAGTTTTTTGTTGAGGCGTGACGCCATCATGTCCACCTTTGGTTTTTCCCAACGGTTCACAATCATGTGGAAGACTTCTGGGTGAAGTCCCCACTCTCCCGGGTGGAGGTCGTGCCTGCTGAGGAAGTCTGCTTCCCAGTTGTCCACTCCCGGAATGAACACTGCTGACAGTGCTATCACATGATTTTCCGCCCAGCGAAGAATCCTTGCAACTTCTGCCATTGCCCTCCTGCTTCTTGTGCCGCCCTGTCTGTTTACGTGGGCGACTGCCGTGATGTTGTCTGACTGAATCAGCACCGGCTGACCTTGAAGCAGAGGTCGTGCTAGGCTTAGAGGATTGTAGATGGCCCTTAGCTCCAGGATATTTATGTGAAGTGATGTCTCCAGGCTTGACCACAAGCCCTGGAAATTTCTTCCTTGTGTGACTGCTCCCCAGCCTCTCAGGCTGGCATCCGTGGTCACCAGGACCCAGTCCTGAATGCCGAATCTGCGGCCCTCTAGAAGATGAGCACTCTGCAACCACCACAGAAGAGACACCCTTGTCCTTGGGGACAGGGTTATCCGCTGATGCATCTGAAGATGCGATCCGGACCATTTGTCCAGCAGATCCCACTGGAACGTTCTTGCGTGGAATCTGCCGAATGGAATCGCTTCGTAGGAAGCTACCATCTTTCCCAGGACTCTTGTGCATTGATGCACTGAGACTTGCCCTGGTTTCAGGAGGTTTCTGACTATGTCGGATAACTCCCTGGCTTTTTCTTCCGGAAGGAACACCTTTTTCTGGATTGTGTCCAGAATCATCCCTAGGAACAGAAGACGTGTTGTCGGAATCAGCTGCGATTTTGGGATATTTAGAATCCAGCCGTGCTGCCGTAGCACTACTTGAGATAGGGCTACTCCGACTACTAACTGTTCTCTGGATCTTGCTCTTATCAGGAGATCGTCCAAGTAAGGGATAATTAAAACGCCTTTTCATTGAAGAAGAATCATCATTTCGGCCATTACCTTGGTAAAGACCCGAGGTGCCGTGGATAATCCAAACGGCAGCGTCTGAAACTGATAGTGACAGTTTTGTACCACAAACCTGAGGTACCCTTGATGAGAAGGGTAAATGGGGACATGGAGGTAGGCATCTTTGATGTCCAGAGACACCATATAGTCCCCTTTTTCCAGGTTCGCGATCACTGCCCTGAGTGACTCCATCTTGAATTTGAACCTCTGTATGTAAGTGTTCAAAGACTTCAGATTTAAAATAGGTCTCACCGAGCCGTCCGGCTTCGGTACCACAAACAGCGTGGAATAATACCCCTTCCCTTGTTGCAGGAGGGGTACCTTGATTATCACCTGCTGGGAATACAGCTTGTGAACTGCCTCCAATACTGCCTCCATGTCGGAGGGAGACGTTGGTAAAGCAGACTTCAGGAACCGGCGAGGGGGAGACGTCTCGAACTCCAATTTGTACCCCTGAGATACTACTTGCAGGATCCAGGGGTCCACTTGCGAGTGAGCCCACTGCGCGCTGAAATTCTTGAGACGGGCCCCCACCGTGCCTGAGTCCGCTTGTAAGGCCCCAGCGTCATGCTGAGGACTTGGCAGAAGCGGGGGAGGGCTTTTGTTCCTGGGAAGTGGCTGTCTGTTGCAGTCTTTTTCCCCTTACTCTGCCCCGGGGCAGAAAAGAAGAACCTTTTGCCCGCTTGCCCTTATGGGGACGAAAGGACTGAGCCGGATAAGACGGCGTCTTTTTATGTTGAGAGGCTACCTGGGGTAAAAATGTGGATTTCCCAGCAGTTGCCGTGGCCACCAGGTCCGATAGACCGACCCCAAATAACTCCTCCCCTTTATAAGGCAATATTTCCATATGCCGTTTAGAGTCCGCATCACCTGACCACTGTCGCGTCCATAATCCTCTTCTGGCAGAAATGGACAGCGCACTCACTCTTGAAGCCAGAGTGGAAATATCCCTCTGTGCATCTCGCATATATAGAAATGCATCTTTTAAATGCTCTATAGTCAACAATATACTGTCCCTATCCAGGGTATCAATATTTTCAGTCAGGGAATCCGACCAAGCCACCCCAGCGCTGCACATCCAGGCTGAGGCGATTGCTGGTCGCAGTATAACACCAGTATGTGTGTATATACTTTTTAGGATATTCTCCAGTTTTCTGTCACCTGGTTCCTTGAGGGCGGCCGTATCAGGAGACGGTAACGCCACTTGTTTTGATAAGCGTGTGAGCGCTTTATCCACTGTAGGGGGTGTTTCCCAACGCGCCCTAACCTCTGGCGGGAAAGGGTATAATGCCAATAACTTTTTTGAAATTATCAGTTTTTTATCGGGGGAAACCCACGCTTCATCACACACCTCATTTAATTCGTCTGATTCAGGAAAAACTACAGGTAGTTTTTTCACACCCCACATAATACCCTTTTTAGTGGTACTTGCAGTATCAGAAATGTTTAACACCTCTCTCATTGCCGTGATCATGTAACGTGTGGCCCTACTGGAAGTCACGTTTGTCTCCTCACCGTCGACACTGGAGTCAGTATCCGTGTTGACGTCAGTATCCACCACCTGAGGTAACGGCCTTTTTAGAGCCCCTGATGGTTTCTGAGACGCCTGGACAGGGACTAGCTGATTAGTCGGCTGTCTCATGTCATCAACCGTCTTTTGTAAGGAGCTGACACTGTCACGTAAATCCTTCCATAAAGCCATCCACTCAGGTGTCGACTCCATAGGGGGTGACATCTCTATTATAGGCAATTGCCCCGCCTCCACATCATTTTCCTCCTCATACATGTCGACACAAACGTACCGACACACAGCACACGCACAGGGAATGCTCTGATAGAGGACAGGACCCCACTAGCCCTTTGGAGAGACAGAGGGAGAGTATGCCAGCACACACCAGAGCGCTATATATAGATATAGGGACAACCTTATATAAGTGTTTCTCCCTTATAGCTGCTGTATTGTTAATAACCCGCCAATTAGTGCCCCCCTCTCTTTTTTACCCTGTTTCTGTAGTGCAGGACTGCAGGGGAGAGTCAGGGAGACGTCCTTCCAGCGGAGCTGTGAGGGAAAATGGCGCCTGTGTGCTGAGGAGATAGGCTCCGCCCCCTTCTCGGCGGCCTTTCTCCCGCTTTTTGTGAAAATCTGGCAGGGGTTAAAATTCATCCATATAGGAGCTATATGTGATGTATTTTTAGCCAGCCAAGGTGTTTCTATTGCTGCTCAGGGCGCCCCCCACTAGCGCCCTGCACCCTCAGTGACCGGAGTGTGAAGTGTGCTGAGAAGCAATGGCGCACAGCTGCAGTGCTGTGCGCTACCTTGTGGAAGACAGGATGTCTTCTGCCGCCGATTTTGCCGGACTCTTCTTGCTTCTGGCTCTGTAAGGGGGCCGGCGGCGCGGCTCTGGGACCGAGCTCCAAGGCTGGGCCTGTGATCGGTCCCTCTGGAGCTAATGGTGTCCAGTAGCCAAGAAGCCCAATCCACTCTGCACGCAGGTGAGTTCGCTTCTTCTCCCCTTAGTCCCTCGATGCAGTGAGCCTGTTGCCAGCAGGTCTCACTGAAAATAAAAAACCTAAACTAAAACTTTCACTAAGAAGCTCAGGAGAGCCCCTAGTGTGCACCCTTCTCGTTCGGGCACAAAAATCTAACTGAGGCTTGGAGGAGGGTCATAGGGGGAGGAGCCAGTGCACACCAGGTAGTACTAATGCTTTCTATTTGTGCCCAGTCTCCTGCGGAGCCGCTATCCCCCATGGTCCTTACGGAGTTCCCAGCATCCACTAGGACGTCAGAGAAATTGACATTTCCTTTGCACTGTACTGTGATGTAATTCATAAACCCATGATTCCCGCTGTGTATAAACTGTAGAGGGGAATAAAGAATTTTGGGCAGACTCAGGTGCTTATTTCCTGTTACTTTATCAGTCAAATCGAAAGTGATATTCTTCTATTGCAGCTCAGATGAGAGTCGGCAGCATGTCATACTTCTGTAATGATAATTATATTTATTTGCACCTATTTAGGACAAATAATTTGCAAAGTACAGCATTTTTGTGCTTGTAAATAAGGATGATTGCTTGGATCACTGCTAATGAAAAATAGCAACCTTTTATTCTATAAGGGGCATTCCCATGGAGAATACACTGCACAGGACTATGGTGTATTCTCTACAGTGCATTGCTGTTTTTAATCTGGTACATTATCATGCATGCACTAGCAGTGTTCTATGGGGGAAGGTCATTGCGGCTGTGAATAGTGAAGGTGTGGTGAAGCGGACCGAGGACACGTGCCGTAAGCGTTTTTATGACATAAAGCGCCGTGTCAAGGCGAAGATGGCCAAGGAGGCTAAATCGGCCCGCCAAACCGGGGGTGGACACCCCTTCCGTGCATCTTACCGAGATTGGGAAAAGCCTGTGCGTGCACTCATTCCGCAAGAAGTGGTTGGTGCCACTCATGTCCGGGATTCGGAACGGCCAAGGCAGGATGGTGAGTTATTTATGTTTACTTATAAACAATTTAAGCATGTGTGCTTTGTCCTTAGTTGTCTGAAATGTCTTCTAGCTAATTGTGGTTGTCAGTTTGTTCATTCTTCTAATGTGTTGGTGATGTGGTGCAGGCCTGGCCAACCTGTGGCTCTCCAGCTGTTGTGAAACTACAAGTCCCATCATGCCTTGCCACAGTTTTGCTATTAGGGAATGCTAAAACTGTGGCAGGGCATGCTGGGATGTGTAGTTTCACTACATCTGGAGAGCCACAGGTTGGCCAGGCCTGATTGTTCTTTTTTTTTTTTTTTATAAAAAAAATGTTACTGGTTGCCTTGGAGTTTTTTTCAGGTGTTGTAAGACAAAAGTAAATGTTTGTAGGTGTGTTTTCATGCTTTTAATGTTTATTTTTGGAAACAAAGTTTTTTGGGAAATACATTTCATAACATTTATGATTATTGTGTGTTGTTATGGGTAGCCCTTTGTGTGCTTGATGTTTTTTTGAATGCCTATTTGGTTGTGATGTTTCAAATTTTTCCAAGATATTTTTGACTAGTGTTTTATTATTACAGGTTGAGTATCCCATATCCAAATATTCCGAACTACGGAATATTCCGAAATACGGACTTTTTTGAGTGAGAGTGAGATAGTGAAACCTTTGTTTTTTGATGGCTCAATGTACACAAACTTTGTTTAATACACATATTAAAAATATTATATTAAATGACCTTCAGGCTGTATGTATAAGGTGTATATGAAACATAAATGAATTGTGTGAATGTAGACACACTTTGTTTAATGCACAGTTATAAAAAATATTGGCTAAAATTATCTTCAGGCTGTGTGTATAAGGTGTGTATGAAACATAGATGCATTCTGTGCTTAGATTTAGGTCCCATCACCATGATATCTCATTATGGTATGCAATTATTCCAAAATACGGAAAAATCCCATATCCAAAATACCTCTGGTCCCAAGCATTTTGGAGAAGGGATACTCAACCTGTATTGTGCAAAATTGATACCTTAGCGTGCAATATTGTGGTTGTGTCAAGCTACGACGTTTTGTTTTTAAGTCGTATAATTGTTTGCATTATGCGCCTTTGTGTATTGTATTTTTGACATAATTTATGCAAAATTAAAGAATACCAACCCAATGACGTCAGGCATAAAAGCATAAGCATCGTTTAGTTTAATTCCATCAGGTACCACATATGTTAACATCACAATAAGGAATTTGGGTAAAAATATCACCAAAATAGTATGTTCATATAAGGACATTCTTCTTATTTCTACAGTACGCCAGAGAAGCAGCACAGCCAGGCCACAGCCAACACTGCCAAGAGATGCAGATGGTGGCAATGCCGGTAAGATTTAACTGAATACACATATTCTGCAAACACATTGAAACACAAAATGTTAATGATTATCTTATCACACAGGTTCTTCTTCGGCAAATCCACCTACACTAAGGCGCCCATCACAGGGCTCGGTTAGTGTGGCAACGAGGCCACCCAAGAGATGCCGTCTTGAGGCTCCAGCACCAGCATCACCACCCCAACGCCGCATCTCCGCAGTGTCGGCCGTGCCACCACTAGTTCTATTGGCCAGCCCCCAAAGTGAGGATCCACAATCCCCTCAGTTGTCTGGTGAGTAAACATAACAATTACGTGTAAATAAGTAAACAAACAGTGTTATTGATTTATTAACCTGGAGAAGGCATAAGGTTTTGAAAAAAACCTGATATGTTCAAGGTGATAAAGGCAGCAGTACAAAATAAACACAACTGTTAATGTACATATTGGATCTGTTTGCCTTGTGCCTTTATCACCTTGCACATATCACTGCTTTTTCACTTCCTTATGCCTTCTTCATGTTAAGACATCTGCCCCACTGTTAGTACATATAAAATATAATTTAACTAATGACCAGTCATCCTTGCAATAATCATCAACAACAATCAGATGGTGTGAAGGTATTTTTAGATGGATAATTGTCAGATGTGATGTTGGCCATATCAACACACTAAATGAGTTTTTTTCAACAGTATTCACTAGAGAGGACCCAATTCAGGGACTGACACACAATCTCAATAATGACAATATCACACTGATAGGTACTTATTTAAGCGAGGAAGTAGTCTGTGACCGATTAAAACATTTAAAGATTAATAAATCACCAGGGCCCGATGGTATTCATCCAAGGGTTCTAATGGAGCTTCACTCTGAACTGGCAAAACCACTATCTTTGATCTTTGAGGATTCAGTTATATCAGGTATGGTTCCCAAAGACTGGCGTATAGCGGAAGTAGTGCCTATATTCAAAAAGGGAAGTAAAGCTGAACCAGGTAATTATAGATCAGTTAGTCTTACATCTATAGTGGGGAAAGTATTGGAAGGTATTCTAAGAGATAGTATTCAGAAGTTCCTTGAAACCAATAAGGTCATTAAAAGGAATCAACATGGATTTATGAAGGACAGATCCTGTCAAACCAACTTACTTGGCTTTTATGAAACAGTAAGCGCAAACCTAGATCAGGGTAAAGACGTGGATGTAATCTTTTTAGACTTTGCCAAAGCGTTCGATACTGTACCACACATGAGACTTATATACAAGCTACAAGAATCAGGGCTAGGAAGCACAATATGCACTTGGGTCAAAAACTGGTTAGATAATAGGAAGCAGCGCGTTGTGGTTAATGGATCTTTTTCAACTTGGACTGAAGTGCTAAGTGGTGTGCCGCAAGGCTCAGTATTAGGACCGCTATTGTTCAATATTTTCATTAACGACCTAACAGAAGGTCTAGAGAGCATGGTGTCAATTTTTGCAGATGATACCAAATTGTGTAAGGCTATAAATACAGAGGAGGATGCCGAGTCTCTTCAGAACGACTTAGTTAAATTAGAAGCATGGGCAGCCAAATGGAGAATGCGCTTCAACACAGACAAGTGTAAGGTAATGCACTGTGGTAACAAGAACAAAAATTACACCTACCTACTAAATGGGGTAAAATTAGGGGATTCTGTACTGGAAAAGGACTTAGGTGTCCTCATAGATAGCAAGCTAAGAAGTAGTATCCAAAGTAGGACTGCGGCAAAGAAGGCTAATAAGATATTAGCATGCATAAAATGGGGTATTGATGCTAGGGACGAGAGTATTATACTCCCGTTATATAAATCACTAGTGAGGCCACACCTTGAATACTGTGTACAGTTCTGGGCACCGTACTACAAAAAGGATATCCTGGAGCTTGAAAAGGTACAGAGGAGGGCGACCAAACTAATTAAGGGCATGGAGACGATGGAATACAAGGAAAGGCTTGAAAGACTAGGCTTGTTTACATTGGAAAAGCGGAGACTAAGAGGGGATATGATCAACATCTACAAATATATAAGGGGACAATACACAGAGCTTGCGCGGGACCTGTTTTTGGTTATATCAACACAGAGGACTCGTGGACACTCGCTCAGGTTAGAGGAGAGGAGATTCCGCACAATACAGCGTAAAGGCTTTTTCACGGTAAGGACAATACGTGTTTGGAATTCCCTGCCCGAGGGAGTTGTAATGGCGGAATCTGTCAACACCTTTAAGAATGGGTTAGATAAATTCCTATTTGAAAAGGATATCCAGGGGTATGGTGCATAGTCATGCATTATAGTTACTATAAATAGGGATAAAATGCAATGGCTGACAGCAGCATCAGTCAGAAATTTTAGTCAAATCATCATGCATAGGGCACCACAAATAGGTTGAACTCGATGGACAATTGTCTTTTTTCAACCTCAGATACTATGTTACTATGTAACACATTGTTGACACAGAATTTTTGGTGTAAAAAAACAACATAAATGTTAAGTCTCATCCAATTGTTTTGCATGGCCAACAACACCACTTCTAAACATAGTGCACGGTAATACTTTTTCTACCATTGTTAATGTGTACATTTTAGGACACTATATTTGTTTAAGTTTTTGCCAGACCACTGACTGCCTTGAACAATGTATGAGTGTATTGGTAAACACATTTATTGTATTGTGTGTGTTGTTCCAAAGGAAGGTACATTCCCAATATGTAAATGTATTAATTTGTATTTGTTCGAGTTCTTCGTGGTTGCACATTAATTGTGGCTCAGAGTCCAACAATTTTTTTAAAAAACATCAACTGAGTAGTGAAGGATAGAAGCATCATATTTATACAAACAGATGAACAACATAGTCAAGCTTATGCCTCAAACTATTGATCAATTAAAACATGAATATTATGAAGAAATGCATGTTGACGTAAAGCTAGAGTAAGACCAATGCTAAAAGGTTACTAAATACTGGCTGTCTTCAACCCCATACAGAACCAGCCATCATGGCCCAGGATGCCCAGCAGGAAAGTGACCAGCAGGATACATACACTCTTCACCTGCAATCCATAGATGATACCCAGACAACCACGCCGCAGGACATACCCCAACCACCCCAAACATCCCACAGGCCACAATTGAGCACAACACCAGACCAGACACAAATGGACACTGAGTTTTGGAGCGGATGGGCCAAACAACAGGAACTGAACTATGCGTGCCTTACCCAACAAAGCCAATACCTGGCAAGTCTGCCCCATCATCTGCCTAGACTGGCTCGAAACTCTGGCAGACTTATCGTTCAAGTGGGAAGAATAGCCAATACCATGGAACAGATGAGGGCAGACAACTGCCAAATGCAAGCAAATCTCGTCCGCATCATGGATGAGCAACAGCGCCAACAACAATCCCTAATTCAGGTCATTCAACACAACCAACTTATCAATGAAAACATGTCACGAATAATAGCAAGCCACACTGCAGCTAATACGCAACTCACTGCCAGCCTCAATATACTCAGCCAAAGCCTTAATGTTTTGGCATCACACCAAGTCAGCTCTAGCTCGGGGACAACTACACCAAACCAGACCCCAGTTCAATCCCCAGTTAGACGCTCCAGTAGAACCAGAAGCAACGAGCCAGCACAATCCTCGGCACCCAGCACACAACAAAGAAAAAAGTAATGTGTCCTGCAGCTAATTTTTGGTCTATTATAATATTATGTTGATTTGTTGTGGCAAAAATACCTTTGTTGTAGGAAATAAATTGCTCACACGGAATATGTGTCTTGTTTAATTAGCTACAGAAACAACCTGTACATTAGTGTCTAGGACCAGATGTGTATTGTTAGAAATATATTGCCTGCCCCTAGGTGTCCTCAGCTCAACGTGTGGCTAATCTCTGGCACCCAGAACATTGGCCATGGCCGCAAGATCAGATAAAGCTACCCTGACTGCATGCCACTGCGACTCCTGGGTAGGGAAGCAGAGAGAGGCATGTATGTAGGCATCCAAGACATCCAAAACCTGAGTGGACAATCCAAATTAAAGGTGAGTGTCATGACCTGTAATCAATACAATACTGTGTTCTATTACATTACAGAAGCACGACTTAGACATAGACGTGTATGTATGTTTTAACTCACCTGAATTAAATATTTATAAAAGGTAGCCTGTGAGATACTAATTACATTGCCAGTCACAGGCTGGAAGCTGCCATTAGCCATAAAGTGTAACACAGCCAGGAGTTTGAGCAGGCCTGAGACAGAGCGAGAGCGTGCTGTCTCAGGGTCTATGTTCAGTTTGACAAGGTCATACAGACGGAAAATGTTATTTACATTTAGTCGGAGCATCTGTATAACATGGTCATCAGCAAATGTGTTATCGTTTAAACGCACACTACAAAAACAAGCCATGGCCAGCCTACGCGGAACATGTACAACCTGCTTACCCTGTAGTTTTTCCAGGCCTGGGTTTATTGTAGCCTCATGGAGCAGTGTCAGGTATCCCCCAGCAAACAAGACAGCAGTACTACACACAGTAGCAGCCATTTCAGATTGAGAGTGGTGAAAAATGTGTTGGGGCCCCTTTTAAAGGACCAAAAAATCAGGTGTGACTAATGTAGAATTGGCAACACATGTAAACACGCTTCTCAAAAGCAGGTCTGGTTTTTTTTTTAGGCTTTTTGTACGATTAGTATTTTTTCACGGACGCACATGCATTTTCACGGTAGAGATTTCAAATACGAATGTTTAGTAAATGACAGTGTTCCATACCTAAACAGCCGCGTTTGACCGATGGTGTATTCAATCGTATTTTTTTGCTTGGACTTCCAAAAAAATACGAATGCCCTCATCACTGCCGTGATTTGAGTTTAGTAAATTCCCGAGATGATACTTTGAAGAAAAAACACCATCTCGGTCAAAATCGGGAGCTTAGTAAATTTCCCCCCATGGCGCCGATTCTACAACAACAAGCTTTAAAGCTTACCAAGGAGGTCAAAGAGTTGAAATCCCACTTGGAATCTACTGACATTCAAGTAGGGGCGAATGATTTAAGGCATGGAGATCACGAACAAGCTATATCGGAATTGCAAGAACAAATGCGGTCGGTAATACAACAAAACCATCAGTTGCTTTATAAAGTGGACGACCTTGAGAACAGGTCACGTCGAGATAATCTACGTCTTGTCGGCCTTCCAGAAAGCCTACGGGGTCCCGAATTGGATCACTTCTTGCAATCTACCCTACCACAACTTTTGGGGATCTAGGATGCCATTCCCCAATTTGTTATTGAACGAGCGCATCGTTTGGGCCCTCCCAGAGACTCACCTCGCCCGAGGACAGTTATATTTCGTTGCCTAAACTCTGCTAACAAGATGGCGTTATGGACGGCTGCCCAGAAGATGGATCGTATCGAATGGAATTCCCACCATCTTTTGCAATTCAGGACTACTCCGTAGAGGTTTCTCAGGCTAGAAAGGAGATGGCTCAGGTTTGCTTCAAATTGATCCATTCTCAAATTAAATTCGCCCTTCTATTCCCTGCCCGCTTTCGTATTTTTAATGGCAAAGAATTTAAGAACTTCTCTACAGCTCAAAATGCACAGGCATTCCTCAATGAACGGGCCTCCACGCTTCCCGACACTTGATGTGCAACTCCCTGGGACCAGGTAACTATATGTTGTATCGTAAATATATTGCCTTGCTTGAAATTTGGCGCTGTCTCCTGCACACCATTTGCTTGTTAGATTGTTTTCTGCTACTATGTTTATCGATTTTTCTTGTTTTCGTTAGGGGTCTCCCCCTTTACTTTTTTTTCAGGTTTTCCTTACTGATCTAAATCATTATTGCAATATTGGCTACTTATACACTGGGATCATTTCCCCATTGAATTTTTGGTATTTTATCCAGGTTACATTACTTATTGTTACATGGGCCCATATCCTCTCTTATTTAGAGATTGTGGGTACCTATAGTTATCCAGGCCTGCTGTACCTCTCTGTTGGGTATAGCCTTATTGCACAGGTTCTGTGCACTGCTACTACCTTTTGTTCCTCCGTTTCTTCTCTTTTCTGTCTCTTTCTTCCTTTCCTTTTCTCTTTCTCCCTTCTTTGTTTCCTATCGTCTATTTCTTCAGGGTCATTGTCACATGCTATTTTGATTGTATTGACCTGTATTGTGATATCGCCATTTCCACCTCCGGGGGCTCTCCACCTGATGACATTGTTACCGCCATTATTACTTTCCTGAACTTATGTCTGATATAAAATTTTGCTCCTGGAATGTTTAGGGCATTAACTCCCCCGCTAACAGGCGTAAACATATTACATACCTTAATTTAATGAAAGCAGATATTACTTTTCTGCAAGAGATTCACCTTGTTGCCTCGGGACATGTTACATTTTCCATGCTCCAGCAAAAGGTCCTGGCTTTCTCCTCTTACTTCTCCAAATCCCGTGGCGTGGCCATATTGGCACGTAAATCTTTGCAGGTTAAAATGGTCTCTCAGGTGGTGGATTCTGGGGGTCGGAATATAATGATTGTGGTTGAACTATTTGGTACCCAATAGGTCCTTTGCAATATATATGCTCCTAATGTATATGAGAAATCATTTTTCCTCACCATACTCAACTTATTGTATTCTTACCAAGACTAAATGTATTCTACTTGGCGGCAACTTTAATATAGTTGCCTCACGGTCCATGGACCGCCAATCACAAGCCAACGTTACCTTTAGACAGAAGAAGCTAGGCGTCCATTACCTTAGCACACACCTACATTTGACTGACATATGGCGTTTGCACCACACCACGGAAAAGGAATATTCTTTTTTCTCCGCCCCTCATAAGTCATATTCCTGCATTGATTATTTTTTGCTGTCTGATTCCAGTATTTGTAGAGCCCATTCCTCTGCTATTAAACCACTATGCCTCACAGACCATTCCCTGATTTGGTTCACAATTAAACCCACTATTTCCTCAGGTAGTTTTCGTTCTTGGCGTTTTCCGGGGTATTTGACATCCTCCACTAAATTTAGAGATTCCTTACAGACATTTTGGAATGATTATGCTTCTAATAATGCCGACCATTCCAGTGACCCATTTCTGTTTTGGCAGGCGGCCAAGGCAGTTCTGCGGGGTAATATACTTTCCTATACTGCTCACAATAAAAAGCACCAGTCGGAGACTATCCGCAGGGCTCAGCTCGACTTGACGGAAGCCTACCAAACGCTTCGTCGCTCCCCCTCCCCACTCGCCAAAAAGTTATATGAAGAAAAGCGTATCCATTATGATGCCACAGTCCAACAACTGGGGGACCGAAAGGTCCGTAGTAATACATTTCTTTTTCATGTTCATGGCGATAAAAATGGCAAACTTCTC
This sequence comes from Pseudophryne corroboree, assembly GCF_028390025.1. Taxonomy (NCBI): domain Eukaryota; kingdom Metazoa; phylum Chordata; class Amphibia; order Anura; family Myobatrachidae; genus Pseudophryne; species Pseudophryne corroboree. Next base: position 856,438,856 of record NC_086444.1, on the reverse strand, counting down.
TCTAATTTACTGCAGGACGATAGGCCTAGCTCTGCCATTTTGGCTCTGCGTAATAATGAGGGCGAATTAGTATATGATGGTTTAGATATTTTGAAAGTTTTACTTTCATTTTATTCTACCCTTTATACTCAGGAACCAATCCATACTATTAATAAACAGCAGTTCTGGGATCATGTTTCCCTTCCTCAATTGTCCGACACCCATAGCGCTATGCTCACTGCCCCTATTACCATGGAGGAGGTGACCACGGCAATTTAAGGTCTTAAGCCCGGTAAATCCCCCGGCCCTGATGGCCTCACTGGTGAATTTTATAGACTCTTGCGACCTTCTATCGTATCCCCCCTTACAGCCTTTTTTAATAAAATTCTAGATGGTCATATCCCTCCTCCTTATTTCAATGATGCTATTCTTAAGGTTCTTCCTAAACTGGGAAGGGACCCCACACTGCCTGGTTCATATCGCCCAATCTCACTCCTCAACGTAGATTATAAAATCTTCACAAAAATTCTGGCAGAACGTTTTAAAAACATTGTGTCGACTTTGGTGCATTGTGACCAGACTGGGTTTGTCTGGGGTAGGAATTCAGTTTCTAATCTACAGAAAGTCCTATCTGTTTTACAAAGTTATGGTGATATGCACGAGGACTCCCTTAATGTTCCTTTGTCGTTAGATGCCAAGAAGGCGTTTGACTTAGTAGTGTGGGACCATCTTTTTGAAACTCTATCCCACTTTGGCTCCCCCCCAGTTATCACTCTACTTCGGGTACTTTACACCTCTTCGTCTTCCAGAATAATTGCTAACAACTTTGTTTCAGACCCATTTACTATCCATAGGGGCACTCGTCAAGGTTACTTTTTGCCTTAGCTCTGGAACCTTTGGAGATTTCCTTACGCTCTAATCCTCACTTTACTGGCATTTCTATTGGTGATCAGGTATTGAAGCTGCCACTTTTTGCTGATGATATGCTGCTGTTTGTATCCAATCCTATTCTTTCTATTCCCACTATCCTGGCCGAAATTGACAGTTTCAGCTACTTTGCAGGGTATAAGACTAATTTGCAAAAATCAGAAATACTCCCACTCACACGTCCCGACTTGCTTCCACACTGTCCTATTGTAACAGCCACTTTTCATGTTACCCTGACTAATCTGAAATATCTGGGTATTTTCATTACTCCCTCCATACATGAGATATATTTCGCAAATTTCCCTCCAATCATTGATAAGGTGACCCAATCCATGTTACATTGGACGAATTTACCGTGATTAAAAGCATTTTATTTCCGAAACTCACATATCCTCTCCAGATGCTTCCTCTGACTCTTTCCAAACCTGATGAAACTTAATGTACGAAGGCTTTCTTGAGATTTTTATGGAAGGGTAAGAAACCTAGAATTGCTAAGCAGAGGCTGATCCATCCCAAAGATGTAGGGGGCTTAGGTTTCCCTGATATTTCAACATTCTCTAGGGCTGCAGCGTTTCGGTATATCTCCGACTGGTGCTTGCGTCTGAACCGCTTTACCAATTTGTTGATAGAGTAAGAACTTTTTTCACCTTACTCCTTACGCAGCTCTTTTACATTTACCCCATGCTAAGATCCTAAAGGTATTATAAAGAATGTTATATTTAAGGATACTTATAAAGCATGGCTGTATATTAATAAGAGTTTAAAAGATGACCCCTCCCTGTCGAAATTTATTCCGCTTTGGGGTAATCCAGATTTTTCGCCCTCTGTCTCGATAGCACATTACTGCACATGGAAGGAAAATGGTATTTCTGCTATCCGGGACAGTTTTGACCCCGGGGGAACCATTTACTCCTTCCAACAATTGTCTACAAAATATGACCTTCCACACTACCAATTTTTTCTATATCTCCAATCCAGACATTATGCCTCTAGTAAATTTCCCTCTAACACCGGGGGTTTACCTGTCACTGATTACCCTTTAAACTCATTGTTTACTTTAGCTTCCCTTTTTACTTTTAAGATACAATTTATCTATGATGATCTACTCCCCGGTGATACAGGAAAATTGTGGTCTACTATTTGGAATTCATGGGTTCATGACTTCCCTGACTTTAATCAACCTGATCGGCTCTTACGTTTACTGCCTGCTTCCCAGAAATACCTCAGATCGGCCAGACTACAGGAAACACACATCAAATTTTTAAACAGGGCCTACTTCTCGCAGGCACAAAGGAAGCATATGGTGGCGGAGGAAACTGGTATGTGTCCGAACTGTAGAACTCGGTCAGCCACATTTGCACATAATGTCTGGTTCTGCCCAAAGATTCAGCGCTTTTGGTTTAAACTCCATTCGTTTATAAGACAAATTGTGGGAATTTTTGTATTATTCAACTGGGAATCTTTCGTACTAGCAGATTTCACCAAATGGTCTTTGTTGTCAAACCACCCTCTCCCTATTCCTTTTCTGACAATCCTGATTACTATTGCTAGGAAAGTGATTCTACAGAAATGGATATCTAAACAATCCCCTCTACTGAGTACTGTTAATCAAGAATTACTATCCATTCTTTATTTTTGCTGCGGGGTACACTGAGCGCCACAAGGAAAGACATAGGGGTGTAGAGTAGGATCTTGATCCGAGGCACCAACAGGCTCAAAAGCTTTGACTGTTCCCAGAATGCATAGCTCCGCCTCCTCTATAACCCCTCCTCCCTGCACAGGAGCTCAGTTTTGTAGTTGATAGCAGGCACATAACAGAGGGGCTGCTCTGGGCAGCCCTAGGAAGAGCTTTTTTGAGACGAAAAGTGAAGACTTCAAGGGCTGTAGCAGTGTGTACATGTCTAGTGACATTCACTGCTGCCGCTCCATCTCTCCCCAGTGGCGCTGTACACTCCCGAGCCCTGGTTGCCGGGTAACTACAGCAGGAGGCTCCGGTTTTCTTCTGGTCAGGCACACACGGCGGGGGCTCTCCGGGATCGCGTGGCCGCGCTTCGGGAGGTGATGAGTGGGTCCCGCTCGCGGGATCCGTACTTTATCGCGATCCGGTGCGGTCGGTGGGAGGCGGGCCGTGCGTGCTGGCGGTGAAAACTGTGGCAGTACAGGCGATCCCACTAGATCACCAGGGGATGGGTGCAGGTCAGGTTTTCCCTTAGAACCTTTTTATGTGTAGCCCGCAGTACCTGGTGGTTTTGCCAGCAGAGGGGATAAGGCTTAGACATAGAGCCCCTCCCCCAGCCACAGGGCGCCATTTCTCTCAGCAACACTGTTTCTGGGACTGCTTGGGCAAATCCTCCTGTGTAAAGCCGCCTGGTAGTCAGCGCTGTGACTTTACATGACACTTACGTATTCTACATGTCAATTAGACAGTGTTAGTTAAGAAAGAGAGCATTTAGTCAGGGTTCTCTGGTACAAGTACCCTGTGATATACATCCAGTTCTTACTGTGCAGTGTTATATCTATTGACTACGTAGCTATATATAAGCTGGTCCAGTGCAGTATTATTGTTAGTAATAACCTCTGCATTGTTTAACTGTGACTATAGAGTATGTGTGTGCATTAGCTTGCTGAGTGGTTTCCATTTCGTGTCTCTCACTCAACTTGCTATCCCTATATTCTATAACCTGAGGGGGCTTGGTGCGTCAGGTTTTATAATTATATATGTTTTTCACAAGATATACTTTAATACGTATTTTTCTCTGTGATTTTAGTCACTATATCTCTCCTGTATCTCTCCTGTATCTCTGCTTGTGCTGAATACACTGCACAGGGGTTTGGGCAAGAGGTATTATGCTGCTGACAATTGTACTGGGTTACCTGATACTGCAAGTTATATAATTTCTGCTTCTGAGGGTAACGGTTCTGGGGCTGAACACACTGCCGGTGTTGCTGAAGCCACAGATCCCTATGAGGAGACTATAGCAGCTGTGAGCTCTGGTTCTGCGGGCTCCTTGCCCCCCAGTGGGACTGTGGGCTACTTTCTCCATGCTTCTACATACGCTAGTTACTAAACTAACACCCCCTATGGTACCTCCTATGCTGGTGCAACCGTATGTGGTCCTCGCAGCTATCCCGCCGTGGGCGGATAATTTATCTGCTCAATTGAAGAAGTTGAACCAGTCCTTGACTACTAAAAAGTCTGACCCTCGCTCGCCTAAGACCAAGGGGTCCTCTATGCGAGCTCTTATCTCCTCACAATCCACTGCTGTCACTGACACCTCGTCTGATGAAGATGGCGCTTACACTGACCCCACAGATTCTGACACAGATACTGCTGATGGGGAGGGTAGTTCACATGTGGATGTTCCTGATCTTTTGGAGGCTATTAAGTTAATTTGATAGATTACGGATGATCCCGACCCATCTGCCCCTCCTAAGAAACCAGATAGGTTCAAGCGTTAGAAAGTGGTTAAACAAGTTTAACTCACTCTGACCACCTAGTGGATATACGTCAGGAACCCTGGGGAAACTCGGGTAAGAAGTTTGTGCCGCAAAAGAAGATGCTGGCTCGCTATCCCCTCGCGCCAGAGCTGTCTAAAAATTGGGCAAACGCCTCCTCCAGTAGACTCACATGTGGCTAGGATGGTGGTTTCCTCAGCTCTACCTGTCACTACCGTCACTTCTCTAAAAGAGCCTACAGATAAACGTGTGGAGGGTTGTCTGAAAGCGATTTACACCCTAACTGGTGCTGCACAAAGGCCCACTATTGCAGCAACATGGGCTGCAGAGGCTATTGAAGCATGGGCCCTAGAGTTGGAAACTGAAATCTCTTCTGACCATGCTAGACAATGCTTGTCATATATTGTCACAGCTTCTGAGGCGGCTTCTGATGCCGGTATCCTAGCAGCCAAGGCCTCTACTACATCAGTCCTGGCTCGCCGGATATTGTGGCTGAGATCCTGGTCTGTGGATCTGGACTCTAGAAAAACCCTGGAGGTACTCCCTTTCAAGGGAGATATTCTGTTTGGGGAGGACTTAAATAAGATAGTGGCTGACTTGGCTACTGCCAAAACTGCCTGTCTGCCAAGTACCGCTCCTTCTGTGTCGAAGGCTAAAGGTACTTCCTTTCGCCCCTTTCGTTCTTCAGGTAAAGCAAAAGGTCAGGCGTACAACAAGTAGGCCCGCACTTCCAAACCTGGTAAGCCGAAGCCCAAAAAAAACAGCCTGGGCTGCCCGTCAGCCAGCTTCCAAGACTGATAAGCTTGCCGCATGACGGGGCGGGCCTCCCCCTGGGGGATCCCAGGGTGGGGGGCCGGCTTCTAGGGTATACCCAGGAATGGTTGAAGACCACTTCAGATGCCTGGGTATGGGAAGTCGTCACTCGAGGTTACGCCATAGCCTTCAAAAACCGACCCCCTCATCGATTTTGTTGTACCAGACAAAGGCAAACACTCTACATTCGGTGGTACAGACCCTCCTGGATGCAGGAGTCGTAGTACAGGTGCCTCTTGCTCATAGGGGCCGGGGGTACTATTCTCCGCTGTTTTTAGTCCCGAAACCGAATGGGTCCTCCCGGCCCATTCTCAACCTCAAGGCATTGAACAGGTTTGTGAAAGTTTCCAAGGTTTGTATGGAAACCCTTCGCTCTATAGTTCTGGCCTTGGAACCTGGGGACTACATGGTCTCCCTGGACATACAGGATGCTTACCTGCATATTCCTATAGCAGTGTCACATCAGCAATACCTGAGGTTTGCGATTGGCAACCTCTATTACCAGTTTCAGGCGTTACCGTTTGTCTTCACCAAAGTTATGGCGGTGCTGACGGTGGTACTCCGCCGTCAAGGGGTCAGGATACTGCCGTATCTGGACGACTTGTTGATCCTGGAAAATTCCCCAGAACTTCTCCTACGTCATCTGGATATGACTGTCCAGTTTCTACAAGCCCATGGATGTCTCATTAACTGGAAGAAATCCTCCCTGGTCCCTGCTCAGAGCATGGTGCACCTGGGAGCGCTATTGGACACTCACAACCAGAGGTTTGTTCTTGACTCAGGAGAAAGACCTGAAGCTTCAGGACAGGATTCGTTGCCTCCTTTCTCGTCCGCAAGTGTCGATACATTGGGCGATGCAGGTGCTGGGCCTCATGGTATCAGCATTCGACATGATGGAGCATGCTCAATTCCATTCTCGCCCCCTCCAGAGGCTGATTCTAGCCAAGTGGGATGGCCTGCCTCACCGAATCAGGTCTCAAATGATCTCATTGACTCCGGAGGTCCGTCTTTCGCTGCACTGGTGGCTCCAGGACCAACGATTGTGCAGGCGCCGTCCCTTCTGGATATCCGACTGGGTCCTGTTGATGACAGATGCCAGTCTAAGAGGTTGGGGAGCGGTGCTGGAGCAGCACTCCCTTCAGGGTCGGAGGACCAAGGAGGAATCTCTCCTCTCGATCAACATTCTGGAATTGCGGGCGGTCTTCAATGCGTTGAACCTGGCCCAGCATTTAATTCAGAACCATCCTGTTCAAGTACAGTCGGACAACGCCACCACAGTGGCTTACATAAATCATCAAGGCGGCACTCAAAGCCGTTTGGCAATGAAGGAAGTCTCACGGATTCTACATTGGGCGGAACGCCATCTACCGGCCATATCGGCAATATTCATTCTGGGAGTCCTGAATTGGGAAGCGGACTTTCTCAGTCGTCAGGACGTACACGCCGGAGAGTGGGGCCTCCATCCAGAAGTGTTTCAACTCCTAGTGGAAAAGTGGGGTCTTCCAGACGTAGATCTGATGGCGTCTCGACAAGGTTCCGGTCTTCGGAGCAAGGACGAGGGATCCTCAAGCAACATTCGTGGATGCGCTGGTGGTGCCGTGGAGGTATCGGCTGCTGTACGTGTTCCCTCCGGTGTCACTCCTGCCCAGGGTAATTCGGAAGTTCAAGCAAGAAAGAGGAATTCTGCTTCTCATAGCTCCGGCGTGGCCCAGACGGCACTGGTTCTCAGACCTGCAGGGCCTATCGTCAGAGCGTCCAATTCTACTTCCACAACGCCCAGACCTCCTCGTTCAGGGCCCCTGTGTCTACCAGGACCTAGCCCGGCTGTCTTTGATAGGTGTGGCTCTTGAAGCTTCCGTCTTAAGGGCTAAAGGGTTTTCTGAGGCGGTCATTCAAACTATGTTGCGGGCCCGGAAACCGGCTTCTGCTCAGGTTTACTATAGGGTCTGGCATTCTAACTTTGTTTGGTGCGCATCTAACAATTATGACGCTTCCAAGTTTAGTATAGCCAAGTTGTTGGCCTTTCTTCAGCAGGGCCTGGACTTAGGCCTGCGTCTGGACTCCCTCAAGGTTCAAATATCTGCCTTGTCGGTGTGGTTTCAGAGAAAGATTGCAACCTTACCTGATGTGCATACCTTTACTCAGGGTGTGTTGCGTATCCAACCTCCCTATGTCCCGCCTGTGGCTCCTTGGGACTTGTCGGTGGTTTTGGAGGCATTAGAAGAGTCTCCGTTTGAACCTCTTGGTTCAGCTGATCTTAAGTGGCTTTCCCTTAAGGTGGTGTTTCTGCTGGCTATTGCTTCAGCTGAAGAGTGTCGGATTTGGGTGCCTTGTCTTGTAGTTCCCCATATCTGATATTTCACCGTGACCAGGCGGTTCTTAGGACTTGTCCCGGTTATTTGCCTAAGGTGGTTTCTTTGTTCCACCTTAATCAGGAGATTGTGGTACCGGCCTTTGTCTCTCCTGATCTGTCTCCCAAAGAGCGGTCTTTGGATGTGGTACGGGCTCTCTGTATCTATGTGAAGAGAACTGCTTCTGTTAGGAAATCTGATTCTCTCTTTATTCTGTTTGGGTTTTACAAACGGGGCTGGCCTGCTCACAAGCAGTCTTTGGCCAGATGGATTAGAATGGTGATTGCACATGCTTATGTGAGGGCCGGTCTGTCAGCTCCTGCTCACATTACGGCCCATTCTACTCGGTCTGTTGGACCTTCTTGGGCGGCCGTGGTGCGACCCTTGAACAATTGTGCAAGGCGGCTACGTGGTCCTCTGTGAACACATTCATAAGGTTCTATGTCTTCGATACTGCCGCTGCCGAGGATGCTTCCTTTGGACGCCGGGTTCTTGTGCCCGCTACAGTGTGTCCCCTCCCATAAGGAACTGCTTTAGGACATCCCCTATGTCTTTCCTTGTGGAGCCCAGTGTACCCCGCAGCAGAAAACGAGTTTTATAGTAAGAACTTACCTTTGTTAAAACTCTTTCTGCGAGGTACACTGGGCTCCACAAGGCGCCCACCCTGACGCACTTAGCTTTTTTGGGTTGGTATGGCATTAGCCGATAACACTTCTCCTGTCGTGAGAGTGTGGTGTATGTGGCTACTAACCGTTGTTGTCTCTTTTCCTGCTACTGCATTGGGCTGGTTAACTAAAAACTGAGCTCCTGTGCAGGGAGGCGGGGTTATAGAGGAGGCGGCGCTGTGCATTCTGGGAACAGTCAAAGCTTTTGAGCCTGTTGGTGCCTCGGATCAAGATCCTACTCTACACCCCTATGTATTTCCTTGTGGAGCCCAGTGTACCTCGCAGAAAGAGTTTTAACAAAGGTAAGTTCTTACCATAAAACTCGTTTTTGATAGGCGTTTAGTCTTGACGGACATAGAAAAAGGAGTGAATACATTTCATAAATGTTGGGGTCTTTATTTAGATTTTTTGCCAAAATCACAATCAGATTCTATAATGCATGTCTTTGAAAACACCTCCTGGTATATGCTATGACGTGCTCTGCCTTAGCTTAATTTGTTTCTCACTGGGCTCCTGGATGCTTATTTCTCCTTGACTGTTCTAGGTTTTTCCAGAGATTTTGTTTCATCAAATGATACAATATGATCTTTGACCTTCTCTCTTTTCACTTCTGTCTTTTCTCTTCTACTTTTTACTATTCTTTTCTTTTCCTCTCATCTGCTTCTTCTACTCCCCGGGTTGTCTGTCCCCGGGACTCTCTGCTTTGGTTATATATTTCTCTATATACTGTTTCTTCAATACTGTTTTCTTTGCATAAAAAAGAAAATTGAAGCTGTTGTTTATTTGTGAAAGCTAGTTTACATATATACATCATGGTATCTATTGCTTTATTTGATCTTGACTTATACTGATGATACAGATTTACAATTTGTTGTTCTAATATACTTGGCAATACTATGCATACTCTGCTTCATGACTTCTTCTCAATAAAACCGTAAAAAAAGAAGAAGAAAGAACTGGTATGCAGTAGAGATGAGCGGGTTAGGTTTCTCGGAAACCGAACCCCCCCGAACTTCACCCTTTTTACACGGGTACGAGGCAGGTTCGAACCTTCCCGCCTTGCTCGGCTAACCCGAGCGCGCCCGAACGTCATCATCCCGCTGTCGGATTCTCGCGAGATTCGGATTCTATATAAGCAGCCGCGCGTCGCCGCCATTTTCACTCGTGCATTGGAGATGATAGGGAGAGGACGTGGCTGGCGTCCTCTCCGTTTATTGTTGAACTTGATTGCTTTATTGCTTAATTGTGGGGAGGACTGGGGAGCAGCTGTTAGGAGGAGTACAGTGCAGAGTTTTGCTGATAAGTGACCACCAGTTTTTATCCGTTCTCTGCCTGAAAAAAACGCTCCATACCATATCTGTGCTCAGTGTGCTGCATAATATATCTGTGCTCACACTGCTTAATTGTGGGGACTGGGGAGCAGCTGTATTATATAGCAGGAGTACAGTGCAGAGTTTTGCTGACAATGACCACCAGTATACGTTGTCTGCCTGAAAAACACTCCATATCTGTGCTCAGTGTGCTGCTTTATTGTGGGGACTGGGGACCACCAGTATAATTAATATTATATAGGAGGAGTACAGTGCAGAGTTTTGCTGACACAGTGACCACCAGTATACTATATATAGCAGTACGATACGGAAGGCCACTGCTGTGCCTACCTCTGTGTCGTCATTAAGTATACTATCCATCTACATTCTATACCTGTGGTGCATTTTAGTTTTGCAGTTTGCTGACACAGTGACCACCAGTATACTATATATAGCAGTACGGTAGGCCACTGCTGTACCTACCTCTGTGTCGTCATTCATTAAGTATACTATCCATCTACATTCTATACCTGTGGTGCATTTTAGTTTTGCAGTTTGCTGACACAGTGACCACCAGTATACTATATATAGCAGTACGGTAGGCCACTGCTGTACCTACCTCTGTGTCGTCATTCATTAAGTATACTATCCATCTACATTCTATACCTGTGGTGCATTTTAGTTTTGCAGTTTGCTGACACAGTGACCACCAGTATACTATATATAGCAGTACGGTAGGCCACTGCTGTACCTACCTCTGTGTCGTCATCCATTAAGTATACTATCCATCTACATTCTATACCTGTGGTGCATTTTAGTTTTGCAGTTTGCTGACACAGTGACCACCAGTACACTATATATAGCAGTACGGTAGGCCACTGCTGTACCTACCTCTGTGTCGTCATTCATTAAGTATACTATCCATCTACATTCTATACCTGTGGTGCATTTTAGTTTTGCAGTTTGCTGACACAGTGACCACCAGTATACTATATATAGCAGTACGGTAGGCCACTGCTGTACCTACCTCTGTGTCATCATTCATTAAGTATACTATCCATCTACATTCTATACCTGTGGTGCATTTTAGTTTTGCAGTTTGCTGACACAGTGACCACCAGTATACTATATATAGCAGTACGGTAGGCCACTGCTGTACCTACTTCTGTGTCGTCATTCATTAAGTATACTATCCATCTACATTCTATACCTGTGGTGCATTTTAGTTTTGCAGTTTGCTGACACAGTGACCACCAGTATACTATATATAGCAGTACGGTAGGCCACTGCTGTACCTACCTCTGTGTCATCATCCATTAAGTATACTATCCATCTACATTCTATACCTGTGGTGCATTTTAGTTTTGCAGTTTGCTGACACAGTGACCACCAGTATACTATATATAGCAGTACGGTAGGCCACTGCTGTACCTACCTCTGTGTCGTCATTCATTAAGTATACTATCCATCTACATTCTATACCTGTGGTGCATTTTAGTTTTGCAGTTTGCTGACACAGTGACCACCAGTATACTATATATAGCAGTACGGTAGGCCACTGCTGTACCTACCTCTGTGTCATCATTCATTAAGTATACTATCCATCTACATTCTATACCTGTGGTGCGCCTCTTTTTTTCTTTGCATCATGTGCTGTTTGGGGACAATTTTTTTGAAGTGCCATCCTGTCTTGATTGACACTGCAGTGCGACTCCTAGATGGGCCAGGTGTCTGTGTCGGCCACTTGTGTCGCTTAGCTTAGTCACACAGCGACCTTGGTGCGCCTCTTTTTTTCTTTGCATCATGTGCTGTTTGGGGACAATTTTTTTGAAGTGCCATCCTGTCTTGACTGACACTGCAGTGCCACTCCTAGATGGGCCAGGTGTTTGTGTCGGCCACTTGTGTCGCTTAGCTTAGTCACACAGCGACCTTGGTGCGCCTCTTTTTTTCTTTGCATCATGTGCTGTTTGGGGACAATTTTTTTGAAGTGCCATCCTGTCTTGATTGACACTGCAGTGCCACTCCTAGATGGGCCAGGTGTTTGTGTCGGCCACTTGTGTCGCTTAGCTTAGTCACACAGCGACCTTGGTGCGCCTCTTTTTTTCTTTGGATCATGTGCTGTTTGGGGACAATTTTTTTGAAGTGCCATCCTGTCTTGACACTGCAGTGCCACTCCTAGATGGGCCAGGTGTTTGTGTCGGCCACTTGTGTCGCTTAGCTTAGCCATCCAGCGACCTCGGTGCAAATTGTAGGACTAAAAATAATATTGTGAGGTGTGAGGTGTTCAGAATAGACTGGAAATGAGTGGAAATTATGGTAATTGAGGTTAATAATACTATGGGATCAAAATGACCCCCAAATTCTATGATTTAAGCTGTTTTTTAGGGTTTTTTGAAAAAAACACCCGAATCCAAAAACACACCCGAATCCGACAAAAAAATTTCGGTGAGGTTTTGCCAAAACGCGTCCGAATCCAAAACACGGCCGCGGAACCGAATCCAAAACCAAAACACAAAACCCGAAAAATGTCCGGTGCACATCACTAGTATGCAGTATGCAATCCATAATATGGTGACAATGATGACCATTAACAGTTTTGTTACAGATAACAATTGCAAGAACAAATGTACATAACCTTAACAGTTCTGCAAAATTTAGAACAATGTAGCTTCTGTTATGGTAACTGTATGTTCTAGCTATTTTAACCCCGACCAACTCAATTCAACCCCTACTGAGTTATAGTTTGAATTCAGCCCTGTTTGTTAATAGTTTCTACTCTCTGCCCTCAGACCAGCAAGATGTGTCCTTGTATTCCTCTTCATACTGTACGCATCACATGACAAATTGTCACATGATAGTATTACTGTAACCTTCCCTTCTGTGTCTCATTAATGTGATAAGGAAGTGTGCCCTCAGGCAGATAACTTAAAAAATATGTATGTAATGTATGATCAAAAATATTCTGGTCCTTATCTATTTCTGTTTGCCTTTATCCTCATACACATACTTGAATTGCATCAGTTGGGCTAATCAGAGATTCAGTTAATAATGAGCGCATTCTGATATAAGAAATTGCTGTGGAACAGAGCACGTGAAAGCCTAAATTATTCTTCAGCGCTGTACATTGTTGGAAGCATAGTGTATCAAAATATCTAATGGCTTTGAAGAAGGAAACAATTCCAATTTACAACACCATGCAGAGTGAATTATAGCAATCAGCGTTTCAATTTTTAAACTTGTGCATCTAGTCTTTTTCTTGCAGCTAATTCATATGGGTGATACAAAGAAAACAAGATGTTTACTGCTATAAAACTTTAAACAAACTGCACTATCTATTGGCAGCTATAAAAGTTAAAACATAGATAATGTTACCAAAAAATAACTTTAATTTTACCATCATTGAGGATGTTCTGAAGAGCAGTTATTTTATATTACTGAAAATATATTCAGTTGCATCATTTCTAGTTCTTATCTTCTTGGAGGCAGTGTATATTACAGGTTGAGTATCCCTTATCCAAAATGCTTGGGACCGGGGGTATTTTGGATATCGGATTTTTCCGTATTTTGGAATAATTGCATACCATAATGAGATCTTATGATGGTGGGACCTAAATCTAAGCACAGAATGCATTTATGTTACATATACACCCTAAACACACAGCCTGAAGGTAATTTTAGCCAATATTTTTTTATAACTTTGTGCATTAAACAAAGTGTGTCTACATTCACACATTTCATTTATGTTTCATATACACCTTATATACACAGCCTGAAGGTCATTTAATACAATATTATTAATAACTTTGTGTATTAAACAAAGTTTGTGTACATTGAGCCATCAAAAAACAAAGGTTTCACTATCTCACTCTCACTCAAAAAAGTCCATATTTCGGAATATTCCGTATTTCGGAATATTTGGATATGGGATACTCAACCTGTATTGTACTTACTGGGTGTTTTGGCCCTGTGAGCTGCACCCTGATTTCAAACATATATTCCTATAGATACAATATATATAGGTGGAAAAAATATGTCAAATAATATGGGTGATCAATTGCAGAATTTCTAAAAATGTATCTCATGATCAGATTCAGAAATGTACACAATGCCAATGTTTTTTGCAAATGGATGTTTTTCTTCTGTACATGCACAAGTGTCCTTGATACCCTTACTGCATATGTGCAGACTGCGGTCACATACTAATTCACACAGATATGAGAAGACCACTGCGAAGGAACTGCAAATCTAAGTAGAGACTGGGAGGTAACCAAACTTCAAGCTTCAGTGGCACAGACACAGTGGCCAAATTTTGTGGAAGCTACATACAGTAGTTGAATCTGCTCAACCCAGGACTTACTTGAACAATCAATGTTGGTCCAAAATTTGGCTGGTGGAGGATGGCACAGATCAGTTTCTATACCATGTAATCACTCTTTACATTGATTTCAGTGGTAACACTGATGTCGGCTTCCCTGTACACATTCGGCGAGACTCACTCCCCCTTCCAGTTCCTTCTCAGACTTGGCACCATCAAGTATGGGTTTGGGAGTTTGGGATATCCTCATAATGACTTTCAGGACTTGCTAGTGCAATCCCAATGGTGACATTGGCTGCAGGAGGCTGCAAGTTGGCAGTTCTCCAGCTATATGTGCTTCAAATTCAGTGTCTAAAGTCTATCATCTTCAAAACATCCAAACAGCAATTTTCCTTTAGAAAGCATGCAAATTGTGGTTTAAAAAATAAAAATATGCACAAAAAGGATTTAATCTTTAAATATAGTAGTTTTCTCTGTAATGTGAATGTTGCATTCATTTGATTGGGGTTTCTGCATGTGCCTCATGCAGAAAATCAATTGAAACCTTCAGTATTTATATTAATAAGACCCTTGAAATTAAAAAAAAAAAGTGGATCCCTCACTGTAAAAAATTGGGATTCTGAGTCCCACAACAAATTATGTTTTTAAGCTCCCTATGTGTATCCTCACATAGCTTCATACCAGACCACATGCCCTACACATACACCATGGGAAGTCACACTCATATATTCAGTATAGATAATGCTTATAAATATATACTGTAGCCTTGATCAACCATAGCCAACATGTGAAGTACTGGCTATGTTTGCAGTGCTGTGCTGGGGGCAGAGAGGGGGTGAGGGCAGGCAACAGTTGCAGAGTTGGGGGCAGGAGGAGGTGAGGGCAGGCAACAGTTGCAGTGCTGGGGGCAGAGATAAGTCTCTATGAGCTTGCCACATCTTTCCACTGGGATTTTTGCCCATTCTTGAAGGCAAAACTGCTCCAGCTCCTTCATGTTGGATGGTTTCTGCTTGTGAACAGCAATCTTCAAATCTGACCACAGATTCTCAATGGGATTGAGATCTGGGCTTTGTCTAGGCCATTCCAACACATTTAAATGTTTCCCCTTAAACCACTCGAGTGTTTCTTTAGCAGTATGCTTCGGGTCATTGTCCTGCTGGAATGTGAACCTCCGTCCCAGTCTCAAATCACAGGCAGACTGAAACAGGTTTTGCTCAAGAATATCCCTGCGTTTAGCACCATTCATCTTTCCCTGGACTCGAAACAGTTTCCCAGTCCCTGCTGCTGAAAACATCCCCTCAGCATGATGCTGCCACCACCATGTTTCACTGTGGGGATGGTGTTCTTGGGGTGATGGGATGTGTTTGATTTACGCCAGACATAACATTTTCCCTGGTGGCCGAAAAGTTAAATTTTAGTCTCATCTGACCAGAGCACCTTCCTCCATACATATGGGGAGTCGTCCACATGCCTTTTGGCAAATTTAAAACATGCCTTCTTATTTTTAACACTAAGTAGTGGCTTTTTTCTGGGCACTCTTCCATAAAGCCCAGCTCTATGGAGTATACAGCTTATTGTGGTCACATGCGCACATACACCAGTCTCTGCTTAATGCCCTCCTTGCCCGGTCTGTGAGTTTTGGTGGCAGGCCCTCTCTTGGCAGGTTTGTTGTGGTACCATGTTCTTTACATTTGAAGATGATGAATTTGATGATGCTCCGGGGGATCATCAAAGATTTTGATATTTTTTTATAACCCAACCCTGACTTGTACTTCTCTACAACTTTGTCCCTGACTTGTTTGGAGAGCTCCTTGGTCTTCATAGTGTGATGCCTCTTGCTTAGTGGTGTGGCAGCTTCTGGGACCTTTCAGAAAAGGTGTATTTCTACTGACAGATCATGTGACACTTATAATGCACACAGGTGGACTTCATTTCACTAATTATGCGACTTCTGAAGGTAATTGGTTGCACCAGAACTTTTGAGGGGCTTTATAGCAAAGGGGGTGAATATGTATGCACATGCCAATTTTATAATTTTAATTTATTAAAAATATTTTATATTAAAAAAATTCTTATTTCACTTCACCGATTTAGACTATTTTGTGCAGATCCATCACATAAAATTCAGATTAAAAAATAAATTCAATTACAGGTTGTAATGTAACAAAATAGTTAAAAAGCCAAGGGGGTGAATACTTTAGCAAGGCACTGTACATTTTATTACAAATGTAATAAAATCAGGCGCAAGATACCTAAATTTCTCCACCCAGGTTCTTTCTCCGACCACTAATGAACCCCTCAGCTACTATTCATCAACATAAACTAGTTTCACAGATTTACAGGAAGTCACTGAAACTAATTTCTGAGGACTGGCTGCAGGTTCTCCTTGTCCATACAAGCAGTGGTGAATATATCTGTTTGGCATATTTATCAGATGGAATTTAAGAAGGAGATTCTGTACAACTCTTAACAATCCTTTAGAAGGTAGTGGGAGCCCTGAACATCACACTTAAATGCTTGCTCTAGAATAGATTCTCCCATAGATCTCTTCTACCGGAATAGCAGTCTACCTGTCACTTTTCTCCTATCCCTCCCTCCCCATCCTCTTCTCTGGCATACTAATCTTGTTCATGGTATATTTGTACGGGATCCAGTCAGGATCCCGGTTGTCAGGATCCTGGCAGTCGGAATACAGATGCAGGAATCCCGACCCCACTCGGAATGCCGAATCGGGTCATGAGCATGACACCAGAATCCTGACCGCTGGGATCCTGAACGAGCACGTGCCAGGACACAGGACAGGCAAGCCGTAGGGATGGTGCATTAGAGTTAGACTGCAGGGAGGGGGGGTTAGGTTCAGGGACCCCCGGGGAGGGTTAGCGTTAGGCTGCGGGGGTGGGGGGGGAGGGGTGGGGCAGACATAGGCACCCCCTGGTGAGGGTTAGGTTTTGGCTGAATTAATGAAGGTTAGGGTTAGGCTGCTACAAGGGAGGTGTCACGTCCGGGTCCCTTGTGGTTTTAACTGGCGAGCTGAGTAAAAGGGTTACTGGTTGGGAAGGCAACAAATGATGAGGGGAGCGAATGTAAGACTTTTTCATATACTAACTAACACCAGATGTTGGCGAGACCTGACCAGTGACCCCCTCCTATGGGGATTTAGGCTTTGCAGCACCCGGCAAGCAGGTCATGGCCCTCTGGACAGGTACCCGGTAGTTAGCAGAGGAACTTGAAGTAAAATATACTAGAGATAACCGGAAACATTTGGTACTTGAAGATATCTGAGGAAGAATAGTTCTGAATAGAAGACCACTGAGGATAGCTGTTGAGAGCAGCATTGTTGGCCACTTGAGACAGTCAATATTATATGGTGTTGAGAGTTATAGAGATAATTGATGGCAGATAAAAACTTGAGAACACTGAAGAGGTAATCGATGTTATTCGCTACTGGAAATAACCAATAGCACTCGGTACTTGAGAACACTGAAGAAGCAATCGATGTTAGTCGATGCTGAAGAACTCTGGACATAACTGATGGCAATCGGTAATTGAGAACACTGAAGAAGTAATTAACGTTAATCGATACTGGCGATAACCAATGACAATTGCTACTTGAGAACACTGAAGAAATAATCGATGCTGAAGAACCCTGGAGATAACGGATTGTAATCGGTACTTGAGAACTCTGAAGAAATAATCAATGCTGGAGAAGTCAAGACAAAACCGGCGCTGCAGTAACGGATGGTCCCAGGCCAGTTCCTGACAGGAGGGTTGGGTGTTAGTGGGCCATTGGGGGAAGGTAAGTTTACGGTATTCTGACTGCCAGCATCCCGCACGCCTGGGTATTGAGCTGTTGCACTATGATCTGTTAAGCTATTTTCCTTGTACTGTAGCTCTTATTTTCCTCTTAACCTTTATTGTTCCTTTGTCATTCTCATCCTGTCATATTGTGTGCTTTTGTGTCAAGCCATTTGCTTTATAGTTAAAATATTTAAAAAAACGCCCCTGATTTGACTCCCCCTTCCTCATTAAAAATCATACCACAGATCTGATCCCCCTCCCTCAATAAAAATCATACACCAGTCCCACCAAAATGCTCTGCACCTGGACTTCCCACCATTGGGGTAAATTGACTAAGATAGGAGTTATATTTAAGATGGGATGTTGCCCATAGCAACCAATCAGATTTTAGGTATTATCTTCCAGAAGATGCTAGATAAATGAGAAGTAGAATCTGATTAGTAGCTATTCTAATAACCCCCCCCCCCCCCCCGTGCATCTCAAGATTGACACATCATCTAAAACCTCAGAAAAGTAGCTACCACAAAGCAAAAGTACAATTTCTTGTGCAGATATGCAGAAAAGTCTGTAGTTGGTGCACAGTGCATGATAAAAAAAAACTTGCTTTTTGTGATTTAATTATATAAAGTACATTATAGCAGTATCAGTGATACTTTAGACACATAAAGATGGTCATATAGGGCCTAATTCTGAGTTGATCGCAGCAGCAAATTTGTTAGCAGTTGGGCAAAACCATGGCCCTCATTCCGAGTTGTTCGTTCGCTAGCTGCTTTTAGCAGCGTTGCAAACGCTAGGCCGCCGCCCTCTGGGAGTCTTAGCTTAGCAGAATAGCGAACGAAAGATTAGCAGAACTGCTACTAAATAATTTGCTGCAGTTTCTGAGTATCTCCAGACCTACTCCTAGACTGCGATCACCTCAGTCCGTTTAGTTCCTGGTCTGACGTCACAAACACGCCCTGCGTTCGGCCAGCCACTCCCCCGTTTCTCCAGCCACTCCTGCATTTTTACCTGGCACGCCTGCGTTTATTTAGCACACTCCCTGAAAACGGGCAGTTTCCGCCCAGAAACACCCACTTCCTGTCAATCACACTACGATCACTCGAGCGATGAAAAAACGTTGCTCTAGCTTGTGTAAATCTACAAAGTTTTGTGTGAAAATACTTAGCGCATGCGCGCTGCGTACCATGCGCATGCACATTTTTGCCATTTTTTTTCACTTAAACGATGCACTGCGAAAATCAGTAGCGAGTGAACAACTCGGAATGACCACCCATGTGCACTGCAGGAGGGGCATATGTAACATGTGCAGAGAGAGTTAGATTTGGGTGGGGTGTATTCAAACATATGCCTCTGTCCATATGCAAATGTGGGCTCATCTCAAACCTGAGCCTCCTTGCAACTGGAGATGCACAGTAGGTGAGGGCGACTTTGCCTAATTGTGACTGAGGCAGACCAGCACAGAGATGCAGATATGCTTGCTAGTGGACGTATCACCTGTGGGTGCCTGAGGGCCAGGGGTTAAAGTGAGCCGGAACGGGGCGGAACTACGTTCCGTCAGTTCCACTTGGAGACGGAACGCAGTTCCGCCTCCTCCAGCTCACCTCACCCGATGTGTGCCGGCGCCGCACAGGGAGATGCTTGGCGCCCGCTGAGATTGTGTTACCAGCGGCACCCAGCTCTCCCTGCACAGCGGAAGCCGGTGGCAGGAGCTCACTACTAAGCTTCGGCTTCCGGCTCTATCAGTGCACGCTATGAGAGAGACGTCATGACTTCTCTCTCATAGTGCTGGGGAGCCGGACCCCAGGAAAATCACAGCGGTCGGACGCGGGAGTGGGGCTTGGTAAGTATGGTGTGTTTTTTAAAAAAAAAAGTAAAGGGCCCACTTCATAAGGGGCATCAATACTGGGCCATAAGGGGCACTGCTACTGGGGGCATTGCATAAGGGGCACCACTACTATGGGCTCTATATAAGGAGCACTACCACTGTGGGCACTACCAGTACAGTGGACATTACATAAGGAGCACTACTACTGTGGGCATTGTAAAACGGGCGCTACTGCTGTGGGCATTGTGTATTACGGGGTGCTACTACTGTCGGCATTATGTGTATTAGGGGTGCTACTACTGTGGGCATTTTTACTATTGTGTGACCACGCCCCTTTCTTCTTGAGACCACGCCCCTTTTTTGGGGGGTGCGCGACTACTGTTCACGCAATACCTTTATTGCATGGGCACCGGGGGAGGGGGAGGTGAGTTTCACCACCTCTCTAGGACCACTTTAAGCACTGCTGAGGGCTGGTGTGAGTACACTACACCCTGTTGATGATGACAGTTGACAGTACTAGCTAGTATAGTGGGATCAGGTCCCAACACCGGGATCCCGACATTATTTGGAATGCTAACAATGCATCCAAATTAGGTTCACAGTCCTGGCGCCGAAATCCTGACAGCCGAGATGGCAAACGAGCAGAACCTGGCCCGCAGGAGAGTTAAGTCGCGAGTGTGGGGGGCAGGTTATGTTTAGGCTGCGGGGAGGGGGTATTAGGGTTAGGCACCGCTCAGGGAGGGTTAAGGTTAGACAGCGAGGGGAAGGGTTAGGTTTAGATTGCGGGGAGGGGGGGGGGGTTAGGTTTAGGCACCACCGGGGAGGGTTAGGGTTAGGCTGCGGGGAGGGGAGGATTAGGTTTAGGCTGGGGGGGGGGAGGGTAGAAGTAAGCATACTCCCCTTCCCCTGTCAGGATTCCAAACATCGGGTTGCCGCAGTTGGTATTCTGACCACTGGCATCCCAAACGCCGGCAAATCGAACCCAACGTATTACAGTAGATTCAGATTGGCTGATTGTAGTCACCTCTATGCTGATATTGATTTCTCCCTTGCTCATATGTATATTACAGGATTTTGTGAGCATATTTAAAATATATATTTTAGTATATTAGTAATGATGTATGATAATGGTTTACTCACACATTTTCATACTAAGTATCTTTAGATGTGTGTGACTCAATATATACACAAAATATCAGAATGTTTAGGTCAACACATTTTACATTTGTTTTTACGCAAGTCCCTCCAACGCAGCATCAAGTGCTCATTGGGCAAGATTCAAATATGTATCGCCTTCTATCTTCCATCTAAAGTGACAGGAGATCACAGGTGGCGATATACCCACCTCTGATCACGCCCAAAGCAGTTGGGTTTAGCTGCATAAAGCATTAACCACACCTAAACTATTGGGTGCGATGCGAAAAGTAAAATTTGGGCACCCAACAGGTCACTATTTGCGCATTTCAGCTCGCTACCACTGGGAGGAAGCTGCCGGCGGGGATGATCGAGGGTGGGAGAGGGCAGCAACATTTGAATATTGCCCTTTGTCTAATCTTTGTTGCCAAATTGATGAACTAAAACCACTTAATAGAGGGGGAGATGGTAACAAATTATAATTACAAATTGGATTAATAATTACTAAAATTTAATTCGCCGAATCCTAAAGGGTTAATTGAGGCTTTTAACATGACATCTTCTAAAATGATTGTGTAGCTCCTATCACCCTACTACTGTAGATGTCACTTAGATGGTGTGTACTGTGAGCACATTATGCTGTAAAGTATTTATTGTCCTTGCTCTGCTGCTTTAAGTATCTAATATGGCTGTACATTATAAATTCTATTACTGCTATCAGTTTAATTATAGCACTCTGCTATTCACAATGTCTATAAACAGTGGATAGACAGGGGTCATGGGTGCTAATGCTTAATGTTTATGTTCTGAAAGTAATTAATTTATACAGCTTACAGCTAGTGCTTTTACCTGATGACGACCTGTACATTTGACCTTTTTGAACCTGTTACTTCCGAATATTGTGTAAGGCTAATGTAAACTTGTTCATTCTCTGTACACATTATACCTGGCAATGAACATGGGGGGTCATTCTGACCTGATCGCTCGCTACAGTTCATCGCAGTGCAGCGATCAGGTCAGAACTGCGCATGGCTGACAGCCGACGGCTGTCGTTTCCTAGCGATCGCCTCTGTCTGATTGACAGGCAGAGGCGGTCGCTGAACGGGAGGGCGCAGTCCGGCCAACACAGGCGTGGCCGGACTGTGCAGGGGGCGGGCCGCAGCGGCTGCATGACGTTACACGCAGCCGCTGCGACCCGGGCAGCGACGAGTAACTCCCGGCCAGCCGCAGAAGCTGCGCTGGCTGGGAGTTACTCTTCAAGTACAAAAGCATTGCCGCTGTGCGACGCATAGTTTACATAGTTAATGAGGTTGAAAAGAGGCAAAATGCCCATCGGGTTAAACCTACAATCTGTCTTATGGCGAGTTCATTATAATGTCCCAATTGAAATTATGTTTTATGTTTAGTTATGTTAGATGCTTTTGTACTTGTGCGGGGTGTGTGTGTGTGTGTGTGTGTGTGGGGGGGACCGGCCTGACATGCGGGGTGGACTAGACCTGTGCTGGGCGTCCCCCCGCATGTCAGTGTAGGTGATCGCAGCTGGGCTAAATTTAGCACAGCTACTATCAGGCCGGAATGACCCCCTTGCTCTCCCAAAACGTAGGATGTATGCCCAATTATTTAGCCACAGTTGTCTCCTGTAACTGTTTTATTTTCTAAATACTGCAGGTGGTATCCGGACTGTAGGTCAACACCCATTAGGTCAACACCCATTGGTTGACAGTGGATAGGTCGACACTCTAAATAGGTCGACGTGGCCATTAGGTCGACATGAAAAAAATGTTGACATGAAAAAAGGTCGACATGAGTTTTTCCCACAAAAATTTTTTTTGGGACTTTTTCATACTTTCCGATCCACGTGGACTACGATTGGAAACAGTAACGTGTGCCGAGCACAGTGGTAGCGGAGCGAGGCACCTTGCCCACAGCATGCAAGGGGACGCGGTGCACTAATTGGGGTTCCCGGTCACTTGACGGAGAAAACGACACTAAAAAAGCATAAAAAACTCATGTCAACCTTTTTTCATGTTGACCTTGTTCAAGTCGACCTAATGTCCGTGTAGACCTATTTCTAGTGTCGACCTATCCACTATTGACCAATGGGTGTCGACCTAATAGGTGTTGACCTAATTGGTGTTGACCCTGAGTCCAATACCCCTGCAGGTTGAGGGGGATATGTTCGGCATCCCAGCGGTCGGAATGCTGGGATGATGTGACCGATGTGGGAATCCCCCTGAGGTAGTTGTTGGTGTTTCAGAGCACGAGTTGTATTTTCACACTTAAGGGCCCCATACACTACAACGATAATGCCCGATTTCATCCGATTTCAGCCATTCGGGATGAAATCGGGCATATCGGATGTGTTTTACATCCTATCCGATGCGCGGTCCCGTGAGCATCGGATCGGATCCCCTAGATTGACTGTGCTGTACTAGTGATATATCGGACCCCGCAGGCATGGCTGGGATAGCATACGATACATCATAAGCAAAAGGACGGCATATAATGTATCTTATGCGATCCTGCCACCCGGGAGGCTGCCGGGCAGTTCAAGTGTGATCACCTGTGACATGAGGGTCCGACATGTCGCAGTAGTGTATGGGGCCCTTTACATTGCACTGCCATCAATTGGATGTCTATTCATATTGCAGATGTTGGGCTGCCTTCCTCTGTTTCATGACTGAAAAAATTTTGTAAATAGTAAGCATACAGTATGGGCATCTTTACTTATACAACTATATGTTATTCTAATGTGGGAGAGCAAAACCTTCCCTCTCTTTCAAAATCAAACTAAAACCATGACCTCTTTTATATCAATATATCTATTTGTTTTATAAGCTTTCATAAAGATCTGCATACTGCAAATCTATTGAGTAACTTGTACAGTATATATACACATAGATACAGTGCTATTTTTGTATGAAAATAGGTTCAGGAACTGTGGGCGGTGCAGAAGTGGGTGCAGCTACAAAGGTGGTGTGGCATCAATTGGATACACAATGCCCCTAGTAGTGCCAGATACACAATGCCCCCCAGCAGTGCCAGTTACACAATCTCCCTAGTAGTGCTAGTTAGACAATACAGCCAATGCCCCCAGTAGTGCCAGATATACAATGCCTACAGCAGTGCCTGTTACACAGTGCCCCCCAGCAGTGCCAGTTACGCAATGTCCCCAGTGCCCCAGTAGTGCCAGATACAAAATGCCCCCAGCAGTGCCAGTTACACAATGCCCCTACTGATGTCCACCTCCACTGCCGCTCCTGCTCCTCCTGCTGCTGATTACGCCGCCACCGCTTTCCCTGTCTGAGGGGAGGAGAGCGCAGTACTTGCCTTTCCTGCCCCTCACTGTGTTCCATCTCCGGCGACCATTTGAAATTTGGCACCGGCTTCTGAGCCAATCAAAGCTCACCAGCCGGCAATCAATCAGGAGCCGGCCCGCAAGTTCTGATTGGCTGACAGCCCAGCTACATTTTAAAAGGCGACTTGAGACAGGGACGCCTGCCTATATGCACATGCCCTATTACCCTATTACCACCTACTGATGCCCCTACAGCCACAACTTGAGATGCGACACTACTCATCGCTTGTACCAGTGATATCGCAGCAGCTTAAATAATACCTGCAAAATCATTGCCCTAATGATGTGAGTGCCACTTAGGCTGTCTTTAGTTTTGAGACAATACTTTTTAATAGAATTGCAGTGAAAAGTCATCTTATCTGAATTCTAAACATTTTAGCTTGGGGCATAGTGAGTCTTTAGGTTAGCGGAGTGCACAGTGCTGGTTCTATACAAAGTAGAGCCTAGGGTGCTTCCCTCCAAAAAATCTATAGTGAATTTTGTGCGTAATAAAAAAATACAACTCACCTATATAATGGCATCTCTGTAATAGGGAACATCTTAAGTTGATCCTCACTGGGTAAACATTGTCTTCAGTCAAAATTCACTATTCATGTTTGAGATCAGAAGATGCCTGTTTGTATAGGAATATAACCAATATCATCATCATACAACAGGTCTGCGGTTAGCATACCGCTCGTCTTGATCCCAGCTGTCACAATACCAAAGCCGGGATCCTGACGTGGCACCATACTGAGTCCACAACACCCATAGAGGGAGAATAGAACCTGTGGCGAGCGAAGCTTGCCACCAAGCCCGCAAGAGGCTTCGTTGTGCTCGCTCCCCTGCCGGCATTCTACTCGGAATGCTGATAACGGTATACTGACATTCAGCATTCCGAGTGGTGGGAAAATCATACCGAACCCATAAAACAGAGGTGTTGAAAGTGGAGAAAACTATTGCGCAGACTCCATGTTGCTACCCCTCCAGCGAAGCTTCATTCCTTGTACCAAGATGACCTCTTAAGTTACTACTGAGCATGTGCGTGTCAGGAGCAGTCGCAACGGCTCACAGGTCTGGCGGCACCGTATCACACGAGCCACGTGGCTGATGGTCCCAACAGTTGCTAGCCAAATAGGACTCTCTGCAGCCGCACTGCCTGTTGGTCCTGGATGTTACTAAGCAGCCGGCGACTTCTTTTGTATCTGCAGCTACTCAGCTGCATTATAGCTTCTGCCCATCAGAAGCCACCTGCCCTGCTGAAGTTGTCTGGTGCATACTTTGTCAGTTCTTGCCAGCCT